>NC_142119.1:5600000-5792500 GCF_056152115.1 Neolamprologus brichardi | reverse complement strand
AAAAATGTGTTTCAACATGAATGAAATTAGGCAATCAATGTGATGTTTTTGGACAATTGATAACATCTGTGAGAAATTGCTATACATTTTTTCCCCCCAATTTCTTCAGTGATTACTCACTCCTCACATACGCATGACAGCTGTTCTTGGGTGGCCATTACCGGAGCTCAGATGAATCTTTGCGCTGATTTTGTGAAAAACTCTACGCGGTGAAAGCCCTTTGTTTTTGGTCTAAAGTTATAAGTGTCTGGTTTGACACAGATGCTAAAGACCTCACAGACTGCGTTTTGTCAGGACGCTGAAACACACGGGCTTGAGGAAAACCTCTTCCAAGGCCGGCCGTGACAGCAGACATGCCACGAGGCCTGAAACAATACACAAACTGTCCCTCCTGATGGCCATCCGTGCACGCCCGTACAGTCACAGTGGGAGAAGAACACACGCTCACCCTGCCTTCTCCAGACAGCGAAAAATAAACGGACAGATGGAAAAAGAAGATACATAACGAATACCAGCGGTCTGGGAGAAAAAGGAAAACTGATCTTTTCCTTTGTACGCGCTTGTTGTCGTTGTGTAATAAAGATCTCTCTAGCCTTTTTCAGTCGAGACCTTTCCATGTGCATGCTCCCAAGTGTCATTGGAGAGTTAACGCCAGGACCATGAAAACACTGGCCGCAGGTCATTAAAATGCCTCTGAGAATATGGGATGCTTATCAAATAATATGAACCACATTGCTCCACTTTCCTCCTGTGTAAATGGGGAGTGGATGTGGGGCTGGGGTAGATATCTCTACCTTTTCAAGTGCTCTTTGAAGTCTGGGGCCTTGAAACAAGTGCCTGGGAAAGTGGAAAGCTTTATACAGCTGAGTGCTGGCTTCTGTAAAGGTCGTGACCTCTCTGTTTCTTACTGTTTCTTGTCTCCTCACCAGAGGAAAAAAAATCTGTAGAGTGAATGGTATAAATTTAGCTAACGTGGGCAAACCCAGGACATTAAGCAGACACAAAAATCTTTTACTTCATTGTTTTAAGGACATAACTGACCTCAAAGAGCTCAATAATATCCGTTGTAAAATACCAGTCGCCCTCTCCACATTAAACCACAGAGATGGACATTCAAAAGGAGGAAGACTTTCCATCGTAGCCATATTTCCAAGCTTTAAATGTTCAGCTGATTTGACAAGAGGAAAATGCCGAAAACCTGCCACAGTTACTTTGCCATCTGGAACTTTTGTTGCCTGAATTCAAACATCTTTATACATAACAGAGTACAATACATGTGTCCTGTTCAAATCTATCTACCTACCTACCTACCTGCCATTTCCACCCAATTAGAAACAATATAGAAAGTTAATTGTGAGCAATAATGCAATAATAACGCAGCAGGTACACTGGTGGTCATAAATTGGAGAAGGGATGCAGGATTCTGAACATTCCCATGTCTCCCTCTTATAGAGAGTATAATTATATTTATAAATCAACATTCTGTCAATGTCAATCACTGTGAAGCTGAACTGTCTGCACGGTACATTAGAGGTTTAGTGCATGATGTTTGACTCACGCCGCTCTCTGGTCGTTGAATTCCTTCATGGTGCAGTTTAATCAGGCATTGAGTAAACAGATCCAGGGTACAGCAGCCTGACGCCGCCGTCTGTCTTTGACATTTCCCTCTGACGTTCTCAGTCACCCTGCCTTGGAATTCCTGCTGCATGGCTCACACTCCTCTACTTTGGGCCAAGCCGGTTCCTCTGGGGCCCATCTTCGGGAGGAAATTATTTTTCATTGCCCCCAAAACGCTGTGTCTCCTGCCAGTTTGGCCTCGAGCCCCCGGTGCTAGTCTCCGGGTTGTAAGGCCGAGCTTCCTCCTGGCCGTGAGGGGGCAGTTGTAAGGTTAGGCCTTCAAAAATGACAGGACTTCTTTCATGGCATGTGCAGATCATCTGCCCTCTACCTTTCACAGAGCAAGGCTAGATTGCATGCTATCCAAAATATAGCAGCTTGACTCCTCTGGAACAGTAGGAAGATCCAATCCATCTTCACAGGGTCTCAACTAAAACTGCTGTCAGGCTTGATTTTAGTTTAGTTTCATTTTAAGCCGGAGACTCTGCGGTTTCATTGTGAAACAAGGATTTCATGTTGTATAATTAAACTTTGTGTTTTCAGTGGTTAGCTTTTAGGACTGGGAAACCCTTACCAAAAATATTTCACTTCAAATAATTTGAAGTGAAGGAAAATACATTTTCTGTTGTTGTGGCTTCTGTCATGAGTCACACTGAGTGTTTAAAACGTTTGTTTTTGACCATTTTTGCTGTAGCCGACTTACATTGTGTTTGAAGTTAATGCAATAATTGGGAGGTTCAGCGTTCACTGTAATTCACCATGTGACATGTCATGACTTTTTTATCCTTTTTTCCCCCTTTTTAATGAATGCAGTGACTCATCAAATTGGCTAGATGGCTCCATTGTGTCAGGTGATTCAGCAGGAAGTCCTCTGACTAAAATGTTCATTTCAACATGACACCACTGACTAAACGTCAACCACAGGAGAGAGGAACGATGGGAACAGAGACAAGGAGCAGGTTCGGATGTTGTTTATGTGCATTTTGGCATATGTTGTTAATATGTTGCAAACAACTGTGTGACAACACCCACACTTTTGGACAGTTGCTCAACTTTGCTTTTGCTTTTATTTTTCTTAAGAAGAGCAACCTACAATCACAACATCTACTAGAATTGAACTTAATTATGTCACACAATGCAAAATCACACATAATGTGTCAAAACGTTTTATACTGTAAGGTAAAAACTCTGCAGTGATACAGAGAAAACCTCAACAATCAGATGACCCCCTATGAGCAAGCACTTGGTGACAGTGGGAAGGAAAAACTCCCTTTTAACAGGAAGAAACCTCCAGCACCACCAGGCTGAGGGAGGGGCGGGGCCATCTGCTGTGATTAATTTAGGGGTGAGGGGATGAAGACAGAACAAAAGACACACTGTCGAAGTGAGAAAAAATTAATAATAACTAATGATAACATGCAGGGTGGTGTATAAACACACTAAGACAGCGGTCCCCAACCCCCGGGCCACGGACCGGCACCGGCCCATGAGTCGTTTGGTACGGCGCTGCGAGAGTTGAGGCTCGGGTGTGAGACTTATGGTTTTCAGGATTTTTATCGTTATTTTGTTATCGTTTTTATCATTTAATCGGTTTTCCTTGGTCTTTTCCCGTGTGTTGTGAATAAATCTTCTTTTTTTTGGTACCAGTACTGGTTTGATTTTGTTGTATTTATCTGCGGCACCTTAAAGGTCTGTCTGTGAAAATATTGTCAGACGTAAACCGGTCTGTGGCACAAAAAAGGTTGGAGACTGCTGCACTAAGAGGAGTGAAAAAGAAATGCTCAGTGCATCTTGGGAAGCCCCCAGATACCCAGATCTACCTCAGCATAACTAAGGGAACTGGATTCACTCTGAACTTTTTCATGATCCTTATAAGAAAATCATGACTTAAAAAGATTGTCCACAAAACAATGAATGACATGTGGTTCTTCCAACAAAAAGTCTTACAGCATGATAAGATAATTAAACTCTGAAGTTAAGATTGCAATGTCAGCCCACAATATGAGGCGTGTTGTGAAAAACATGTCCTGTTATGTTTCTTCAGTCACTGTCTTTCCTTAGAACCAGATACATGGAGACAGAGACAGCGTTCAGTACCTGCTCATGCTCTATTGAATTTCCAGAGAAAAGCTGCTGCTGTGACTAATCGCCGTCTCTCACTGAATCAGAAGCTTGAGTCGTGACTGAGAGCGCCGTTTTCAGTTCAGCTGTGATTCACGGTATGTTACCTTCTGCTGAGAAGCAGTTAAAGAAGCAAATTCCACTTTGAGAAGTTGTTCAACACAAAAGTTAGATGTTTCTTGTTGAACTGAACAGAATGAAGATACTATTCCTCAGAAGTTGGACGCGATCATGACTGAACAGACTGAAAGCTGGAAATGCTTGAATTACAGAAATGTGGGCTACTGAAGGGAAACTGAACAGAGATTAGTCAGATAAGTCTATTTACCTTGGAAAAATATAAGTGATGGTTCTGGGCCTCAGTAGTCCTGACTCTTCACTGTGTCCTTGGAGGACTAAGTACAGTTAAAGATATGATGGAGAGCTTATTAGAGGAAGAAAGAAGGAGCTCGTATTCTTCACCACAGCCAGAAAAGGTTCTTCTGTTGTGATCTCTGAAGATCAGAGATGAGGCTCTTGGAGTCTTTTACTTTGACTCTTTCCTTTTTAACTCTCTTTCTTTCTTATTTCCAGCTCTATTTCATTCTTTCCTATTCTGCCAGACCTTTTTTTCTCCTCCGACTGCAGCAGGAGAAATACAATGAATCATTGATACTGGATGCATTTTCCAGCTCCTGGGAATCCAATTTCCTGTTTCTGTCAACTGATTGGTGTTTATGTTTAGCAATCTGTTTCTTATAACCTTTTTGTTTGCCGATCTTTATTCCTTCTGTCCTCCAGCCCACCACTTTCTCTCCATTTTTTTTCAGCCTTGCCTTTTTATTGTCTCTATGAAAGGTTCCAGCAAAAACCCAACTCAAGGATAAGGGTGGGCTTAGTCCTTGGCAGCAGTTGAACCTCTTATTAAATTCTAACACCTATAGCATGAACCATTGAATTAAATCCAAATGGGAAAACATATTGGGGAGCTGCTTAATAAAGCTTGTGTATTGATAGTTGGATTTTCTTTAAGAGAAAAAAGTACATTAAACTAGAAGTCTTCTAACTAGGACTTGTCATCTTCCAAGTCCGCACATACTGTGAAAAACACTACAGGAATGAAAGATACTGTTGCACAGAACAAAAGCATCTTTAGCTCATAAAGCCCTGAATGTGCGGCTTTTTTTGTTGTTGCTGTTTTTCACTTTGAAATATTGCAGAATTAGGGCATTGCGTGATAACCATGAGCTCAGACACCAGTCATAGAGCCACAGCCTCCACAGGGGATTTTCCTTTGTTCTGCCAAGTGACTTGATAGGGTGATAACTGTGGATTCAATGCAGTTTGCATCTGAACTGTAATATTAATAATCCCATCATATCCTACAGTTATTATTCATGCTGTATGTTGTTACGTCCCCTGGCTAGTCTAGGGGGTTTGTATATATGTATATGTATGTATATATATATACATATGCATATAAGAGAGCCAGAGTGCATCATGGGAAGCTCCTGTGCTTTGGAAAGTTTGTAAAGTTTCTATATATATATAAACCAAAACCAGCAAATACTTCTTATTAGCCACATAAAGTAATAGCTTTATTTTATATCAGATGACTGCATTGCTAAAGCAAGAAGACTGCGAGCAGGGTGAAACATTTTACATTTCTGGCAATCTCTCGTCAAAGTCCAGGAACCTCCTGGAGTTTTGCTGTCACCTTTGTATTGACAGTAAAACAGCAGTTGGTTCATGAAATTACTGCACAAAGCAAAGATAAAGTCTGTGACATGAACTGTCATCAAATGTTGGCTTGACATTTTTACTAGTAAAGTGAAAGATGTTAATCAGCAAACGTTAGAGGTGCTACCCTCACCCAGACTGGACAGCTGTAGAGAAGCCTTTTTTATTAGTCTCTAGATTTCGCGCTGAGTTAAGCTACACACTTACTAGCATAAGAGAGGTATTGATCTCCTGTTGTTGCTCTTGCTGTAAAGTATATTTCCAAAAATGTCAAACAGTTCCTTTAATATCAAACACATAAGACGCTTGGCAAGCACTGCAAGAAATAAAACTCCAACCTACTGTCAAAGCTCAGTCTTAAGTGCTGTTTTGGATTAGCCATGCGGTCTATGAGATGGCACCATGGAGAGACAATGTGGAGCACCAGACAAGAATGCACTTCTCACGTCAGCAAATACATCTGAATATTTTCAGAGTTTTTTCTTTTATTCTCAAATGCTGTTTTCTTTTGCTTTGTAATTAAAAATCATTCAGGCCTCATTGCTAATGTGCACTGGTGGTATGATTTGGGCATGCAGTGGGTAAGAGCGCTCCCTCCACTGCAACTGTCATCTGGCAAATCAACCCCTCCTGGAAACCAGACATTTAATTGTTGTCAGATGCTGAAGCTTTTGGTGTGAGCCGCAATGTGTGACTTCGCTGCATTCTAAGGTCGGATTAATTCGATGCTGTTGATTAAAAATGCCTGCGCCTTCAGTGCGAGGGCAGATCGAGCTGAGGTCAAGTAGTCATAAAATAGCAAAGGATTATTTAGAACTGTTTGTACCTATGAGCAATAAACAGATGAGTCGGATTTACTTCAACAGGACAGTGCAGTGTTTGACAAGCTGTCAGTCACACTAAAGTATTTTTAATGGTCTTTTAAATATTTGCGTGTTATTGTGATAGAAAATCTGCCCATCTGCTGTCGGTGTAGGAGAAATTAATCCTTAAACTCTGCTGGGAAGGCTTTGTCAGTTACCTTATTCCCTTGCAGTAAGGCTGAGATGCTACAGGATGCTGTGGAGAAAAGAAGAACTTTATTTAAATTTGAGTCACCATGTTGAGAAATAAAATTTCCTCAACTACATCTGCTCATTGCATGTTTTTAACTTGTGCGTATTGTTACTTTTACAATGGATAACTAATATTTAGACTTTGAGTAATGAACAGAGGGTTTCCAGAGAAAGTTAGATCAGTGTTTGAGCAAATCTTTTCCACATACCCGCTTTTGATTTGTTTGTATAAAGATACTCACCATGCACCATCTCACATGAGACGTTCCTGATGAGCTTCAGCACAAAGGAATGAGATTTAAATATGATGTTTAAAGTTCGATGGCGCCGAATAAAAATTAAGCATGGTGACTCATCTTTCACGGTGACATGAAACCTTGTCACCAGTCCTGTCTCTCCAGGGTTTTGGTAAAGTGGAAGTCCCAAGATTTCATCATATTTTGCTAAAAAAATGGAAAATAGGTGCAGTATTTTTTTTTTAAATATGCAAGAACATTCATGAAAATATAGAATTTAAGGTAAAAACAGAGTTTGTACAATTTTAATGAGCTTGAAAGTCAGTATTTGGTGTGACTGTCGTTTTTGGAACAGTTCTCCAGGCTTCTTGAAGGACATTCAGATTGGATTTTTCTGCTTTTTTTTTATCCTTCACAACTTCAGTAATGCTGAGGTCCGGGCTCTGGGGAGGCCAGTCCATGACTGTTAGTGTTCCATCGTGGGTTTTTATTTTTAGTACACTGGCAGTGTGTTTGGGATCATTGTTGTGCTGAAAAATGAACCTGTTACCGATAAGATGCTTTCCAGATGGTATTGCATTGTGACTCTAAACCTGATGGCATGTCTCTGTATTCATCACTTCATCAATTTTGACAAGATCCCCAACACCACTGACTGAAATGCAGCCTAAAACCATAAAAGAGCCTCCGCTATGTTTTACAGATGGCTGCAGAAACTCATTGCTGGACTTCCCTCTTGACCTCCTCCATATATACCAAAAAAAAAATTCACATTTGCATTCATCACTCTGTAAAAGACCTTGACTGAAAATCAGTGTAGCTCTTGTTTAATTTTGCACACCTCAGCTTTTTCTTTCTGTTTCACCTCCTTTAGAACGGCCACCCTTTCACTGAGACCATTTCTGATGATGCTTCAGAGAACAGTAGAGTAGGATCGACTTAAAGTTCAGATGCATCTATCAGGTCCCGTGTCAGGTCTTTATTGGATTTTATTTCCTTTTCTCATATTATACGAAACTTTTTTTTTTACTAATTATCTGAGTCAGATGGTGTTAGGTAAACTTCAAAGGTTTTACTAACAGCGGCTAATGGCGGCTAACAGCAACGCGAATAGCACTTACCATTTTCAAGATATCCTCAATAGCTCTTAATGTGGGAGAAGTAAGGAAGTGGTGAGATTTTACTTACTTTAAAGTCAACAAAATAGCAAGAACCCTGTTTTCCTTATGTTAGTATTTCTGAGCTGATTTCGTGTATCCCCCCCATTAAGTCTACAAATGTGGATGGTAACTTCTTCATTGTATCTGTTAAATACAGTATGATTGCCCATTGCTTGATTCTATTGTTTGTCAGTTTTTTCCCCATCTATTTTCTTAACAATAATTTAGTTGTCATAGGGCAAGAGGCAGGGTACACCCTGTGGAGGTTCCCAGGGGATAGAGATAGCACCTAGAGACAATTTAGATTCACCAGTTAGCTTAACATGCATGTGTTTGGACTGTGGAGGACAAGCAAAGGAGAACATGCAATTAATTAATTAATGCAATTAAATTTGATTTATACATCAAATCACAACAACAGTTGCCTCAAGGCGCTTTATATTGTGAAGACCGTACAGTAATACAGAGAAAACTGAGAAAACACCAACAATCAGACGACCCCCCTATGAGCAAGCGCTTTGGCAACAGTGGGAAGGAAAAACTCCCTTTTAACAGGAAGAAACCTCCAGCAGAACCAGGCTCAGGGAGGGGCGGGGCCATCTGCTGTGAATGGTTTGGAGTGAGGGGAGGAAGACAGGATAAAGACATGCTGTAGAAGAGAGCCAGAGTGAATCATGGGAAGCCCCCAGCAGCCTAGACCTCAAGAAAATCAAGATGTGGAATACCAAGAGCTTAATCACTGATAATGAATTTCATATTAATTACAAAATTAATTGATAAACTTTTGTCTGGGATGTACACAGATTTTGTAAATAGCTGTGTTAAATAGATTCTGGAGAGCTTTAATGCAAGCAAGGACACTTCTTACCTTCCTCTTTAATTCAGAGAAGCATCAGCTTCATAGACATCTGTCACCAGAAGCAGCTTCACAGGCTTCACTGGAGCGACATTAGGATGCTCCCTGTGCATGCTTTAGTCTCCATATTCAACAACTTCTTCACCTTCAGTGTTTCTATCTCAGTCCATCTGAAGCCATGTATTTTCTTCATTACCCTGCTTTGGACCGTATATCTTAAAACAGTCTTGTCCCAGGTGTAAGTGTCCTAAATGGTAATGCTTCTTTTTTGCTTTAAATCAGATCCCTGGCTCCTTAAAAAGCAGAAAGGACTGAACAGCTTTCATTTTCTCTTAATCAAGCTGGGAAAACATGCAACACCTCACTGACCTGAGCAACAGGGTCAGGACAAAGAAGACAACTGAGGTCTAACAAAGCTAGCAGCTTGTCTTTAGGGGCAGCATATCCCCCGGCATGTCTCTGCAGTGACCTAAGACGCCCCCGTGCCTGTTAAGACCATCTCCTGAGTATCATGCCGGTGTCTATGAGTCTCCACGGAACTGATAGTATTTAGTTCCAAGGAAGTGGAGCTGCAGAAGGAGCACATTCACATCTGTTTCAGCAAGAGTATCCTGCTAAAATGACAGCCTCCAAACAAAACCATTAGTACTAGAGATCATTGGTATGGGCATTTTGGGCTGTTAGTTATGTAAAGTAGAAGTGGACAAATGACTGTATAATGAACAGCTGTTGATAGAAAATAAATACAATGTAAATGTTTTTAGTATCAGATGTGAAACTTTTCCACTTATTCAGTTCACTTAAAAGCATAGACTGTATAAAATGATGTACAAGAGGAATTTGTTCATTGTCATCTTATCTGTTCAGTTAGTTAGCTTTAAATAAAACCATCAAACGCAATGGATACATCAGACACGCACCAATATGAATATTGTGCTTTTAAATGATTCATTAATGGTTTTTATAGTTGTGATTAAGAAGGTTTGAGGCCATCATGGTAGTGAGAGAAGGCTATGGCCCAATGATCAGGATTATTATAGTTAACTAAAAGTAAATTAAAAACTAAAACTAGATGTGAATACACATTTTTTTAGTAAAATAAAAATGAACTAACCATCCATCCATCCATCCATTCGCTTCCGCTTCTCCTTTTCAGGGTCGCGGGGGGCGCTGGAGCCTATCCCAGCTGTCATAGGGCGAGAGGCGGGGTACACCCTGGACAGGTCGCCAGTCTGTCGCAGGGCCAACACACAGGGACAGACAACCATTCATGCTCACATTCACTCGCACATTCACACCTAATGGCAATTTGGATTTTCCAATTAACCTATCCCCACAAGCTGCATGTCTTTGGACGGTGGGAGGAAGCCGGAGTACCCGGAGGGAACCCACGCAAACACGGGGAGAACATGCAAACTCCACACAGAATGACCCCAGCCTGATGTTGGAATTGAACTCAGGACCTTCTTGCTGTGTGGCAACAACTGACATTACTTTGTGAACATTAATGAAAATAAACTAGAAACATGGAAGAAATATCTTTAGTTTGCTTTTAGTATCTGTAAGTTGGTCAAACTTTTATTACAGCTTGCTTGATGAGGCATGGATGGACAATTCCTAAATCTTGCCTTAGACACATGAAGTCCCTACAATAATAATAAAAAAGACTAAAATTAACACATCTTACACGTTTTAGGCAAATTATAACTAACATAATGTTTCAGTTTCTATGTCTTAGATAATCTGTCAGTCTCTCCTGCTTTGAAAACTTAAAGTCTGACATGACCTGTGCTGGTAAACTACTAAATTACATACTTTCTTATCTGATCTCAGAGTGTTTTTGTTACTACACACTCATTGTATTTCCCAGCTATTACAATAAGCAGTGTTATTACAAATGCTGCAAAAGTCAAGTTAACAATCGTGCAGTTTGGGAAATGTTTGTTACCTGTAATTTAGTTGTCAAAGCTCTGTAAATGAACAAAAACAGTTTAGAATTCTGTTTTGTTTTTGTTTTTTTTTGCATTAATGAGACATTTATTTATTTTTTTACCAGTATTTTAATCATAAACTCTTTTTGCCAGCTTAAAAAAAAGAATTAACTACTGATTAAACATCCATGGGCTCTGCAACCTTTCATACAGTCCACAATGACTTACAAAATCTTAATGGGTGCACAGATGCAATAGTGTAAACGCAGTAGTGCATTAAACCGAAGCTCTAAACGCATGCACACATATGAAGTCACATTACACGCCCTTACTACAAAAGACAAATAAAAAAGAGAGTTTTTATCGAGCTATAGGCATAGATCCATCTTCAGGCTCCTGCAAGTCCAGGGAGAGGGGTGTTGCCCCCGCAGGGGTGTTTGCTTAAGAGCCACTTTATGACTGTGATGCTTTTTCCAGACTAGACCTGGGCCTGAATTGCAGACAGGAATGGCACTGAGCCAGTCAGCTGCTTCATGACTTCAAGAGTCAGAGACATTTTTGGCAGGTTTTGTAGAAGTACCTGGGTTTGTCTTGATGGCAAAGATCACAGAAATTACTTTTGTGTGTGTGTCTGTGTTCACACAACAGCTTTAATGTGTGTGAATACACTGATGTGTGTGCCCCAACATTTTATGGGGGAAATGTCACCTCAAATTCTTTATATGCAAGAGTTTTACATGCAATCAGTCAAAGTATTTCCTGCATTACTTTACTCCAGTTAACTGGCACGCCCTTTGATGCTGGGCACATACTGCTCATTGCATTAATGCTGATTGTAGGTAACCTTTAAAGGTAAAATGCCCAGAGCTATCTGAATCCTGATCTGTGGTCAAGGGTGACTTCTGCTCTGAGTTATCACTTCAATGTGCCGTGACACTCTAATGGCTCAGTCCCAGCATGGATCAAAGAGCTGTTTGTGGTCAACATTGGAGATTACTCTTGGCTGCTATGCCATTCTCTCAGACCCGCCAAGACAGATCCCAGAGGTTTTCAGTACTATGATGTTTATCGGGCCTGTACCCAAACAAACAAGATGTGCGTCACTGAACACAACCATGAAATGTTAATCTTTCTCATTGTTTTTTTGCATTTATGGCAAATGGTCAAACTCATGTCTGCAGCTTTCTCTAAGTGTGTGTGGGTGTGCTTGTATTATCTGGGGGAACAAATCTGTTTTCAGTAACATTGTGGGAATCAAAATTCATTTGGGGGGACAGAAAACAAGACCCTATAATAGAAATCATTACATTTCAGTAATGAGTCTGTGGTGGGGATGTGGAGGTGTTTCGGTTGGAGTCGGGGTTACATGAGAGTCCAAATAACGCCCTTTGAAGTGAGGAGCGGGGTTGGGGGGGTGGAGAAGACTAAATATTGAGCGAGATTGTGAAAGTTTTATAAGAAAGAATAAAGATTAATAATAGTAAAGAGGGTGCTGGGGCTCAGACACACCAAAGCATTTTGGCGCTCATTCTGGAAACCAAATCAGAGTTTAGCAACTCTGTGGAGTCGAAGGAAATATCACAACTTGTCAGCGAGCTAACTCCACAATACCCCCCACGCACCCAGCCCACTGTGAAACTGATCAGAATTCATAACATTGTAAAGACCATGAAAGAGCAGGTGCGCATCAGTTTTATTCCTGGTCTCATTACCTTCCTTGTTTTGCACAGTAACTCCCAGGTGGGAAACGGCCTCAAAACCGCAGCTCTAATTGTAAGCATGTGGCTTGCGCAGCGTCCAAGGCGCACTTGACTTTTCCGTGTTGTCCGGTCCTCTGAGCTTAAAGCTCTAAAAAGGGGATTTTAGATCCCATCCACATCCAAACATACAGGCACCGCAGTGCCGCAGAGCTGCCTATATGTTGCAGATGGGTTGGGGTTTAATAGCTACTTTAACCCAAAATAAAAATCACGACACACTGAGGAGGAAATTGTTTTTTTTAACATCTTGTTTCTTTTTCTGGACGATTCTACGGCTCGTTCAAAGCCTTCAGGGCTCTCAAAGCTTTGTAGACACAATAATGCCAATCTGATCCTGAAACGCGCGTCAGCTGGGGAGGAAGTGCTGCCGACAGAACAGCAGAAGGTCCTGACAGGACTCACTAAGAAAGCCAAGCAGACGGATCCTATTGTTAAATGTGTCTGATGTGAGTTTATTAAGGTGGCCCGGTTTAATCGCGTAATGCAGCTACTGAGCTTTAAAACTCTAAATATTCCGTCACTGGGACGAACTTTATTTTAATCCAGGTGGTGAAAATGTGACATTTTTAAGCTTTTTAGTTAAACTCTGATGTTTGTGGTTGAACCCCACAGCTCACACATGATATCACACCTCCAGCAGAGGCCTGGCGTGGAGATTGAGTTCTGCTGTGGTTGATGCAGCTTCACACATTGGAACCTGCTGCTGATGTTCCAGTACTCTGTTTCTTAACCATTCACGTTTCTAACAGCTAACATTCACCCCAGATTAAAGGAAATTTAAATTCAGGCACTTTATATTGTAAGGTTTACACATTAATCCAGAATAAGTGTGAATAAGTACACCCATCCCACTGTCGTCCTTTCATATTTCTCCTCCGCGACGGTCTCATGGGGGAATTTGGTACGTGATGGCAAGGAGTTAGAACAACACCGAACCTTTAGGTCCATTTACTATCGAAACTCAATCTTGTGGAAAACAGAAGAGCTGGATTAGTTTCCTGAGATAAATATTAAAGTCCCTTCAGGGAAATCAGACTTACTGGAGATTAATGGCGATAGAGCTGTGGCCTTCCTTCTTGAGTAAAAGCAAACAACTGTGTCTTCGGAGATCACTTGTTTTTAGTAAAATTCACATCTGAAAAATTTCAAATAAATTATTTCAACGCCTTATTTAACTTCTCTAACACAGCCAGAAATAATCAGGAAACGGGGCCAAATATACAAAGAAATTTGTTTAAAGGGACTTTTTATGAAATCCCTGGAAAACAGATTAGATAAACAATCACAAGCACAGTTTTTCAGCAAGTCTGAGATTGTATGTATGTTAAAAAAGGACAGAGCACATCAGTTAAAATCAGCAGTTGGTTCCGTCATGCCTGATTTATGCAGACTCTTTTCATCTCCAATCTCTGGCAGGTGGAATTTATAAACGGCGGTGACGAAAACATCCATGCACCTTATGTGAGTGCGCTGTTATTAAAGCACAATTTGTCCACAGGTCCGAGGCTTGGCTCCACCACCGACTGTCAGCCACAGACTTCACCTGATCTGTTGTAGTCTGAGGAAGTGTTTCTGCCTCATGCCGCGTGTGTTTACTCCGAAAGCATATTCTCTTTAAAACTGTGTCCTGGAGGACTTTTTCAAATTAAAACTACGTGTTAGCAAGCGCACAGCACTGCTGAATTGAAGTTCACCCCAAAGCTGCCCTTCATCCAACCTCGAAGAAAGAACTCGCTTATTTGATTAACCCCAGCGTAATTACAGCGTGCCTCCTCTCCACGGTTTGTCAGTCATATCATTTACAAATTACAAACCTATTAATGTGGCTGCTGGACCCAAATTATGTGAGACGAGTTGCGGTGATACTGTTGGAATATTTTTCGTCTCGCTGGGATCTAAGCTCAGTGCGTAAAAACGCGCAATAAACCCGAGGCCAAACAGAAAAGGCGCCCCTCTCGTTACATCTCGTTACATTCTGCGGTGACAAAGAGCTCTCATGTGTTTCTGACAGCGACGTTTGTTGTCAGCTGAGCTTTTAAAGGTAAAACAGTCTCATTCAGAGGTTGCCGGGTTTGCGCGGCCTGCTGCGCCACAATGCTCTAAACAAGTCCTCCAGTCACTGCTAAACACTGAGTGTCGTTCTCAATATTAGCAAACCTACTTCAGGGGAAGTTTATAATTAGACACGTGTTTTTTCCGCTTTTTGTCAGTTGGAGATCCACTGATCCCTCTGTAATTTGTTTTACAGCAATGAAGGCCGTACAAAGAGGGGTAAGGGGTTCTTGAGAGCTCTCTTTCAGCCTTTAGAATTGGTCAGGGCGACCCGCCGGGAAGTATGAAGGCCGTGAAGTATTTAATCCAGGAGATGTGCCCATGAAGCTACCACACAACAGATTAGAGCAGGCAGGCAGGTAGTTATCAGACGTCTGTCTTCCTCTGTAGGAACTTTGTCCATCACCCCTGCACAGTTTATTTTCCCTGACAGGAAAATATCGTTTTAAAGTATGGAGGACCTACTCTTTGACTTCGACCAGGATGGCACGGCAGACTTTGCATTTTGGGGGCAGATGGACCAGAACTTCCCGTTTCAGAGCCAACTGGACACCTTCCTGCTGGACTGTACAGCAGCCACTGGCCAGCTCTCACCCTGGTCCTCGTTCGGCTGTCAGTCCGTGTTCCCGGACGCACAGCTGACCTTCACCGATCTCGACCTTCAGTCTCCAGGCCCTGCCGTCTGTCCTGGGGGAGAGAACTCCCCCACCGAAGAGTCTCTGGATGTGACCAAGCTCAGCGCGCGGACGTTAGCGCCTCATCAGCCATACAAGGTGCAGCGGCATGCCGCCAACATCCGGGAGAGGAAGAGGATGCTCAGCATTAATTCTGCCTTCGAGGAGCTTCGCTGCCACGTGCCGACGTTTCCCTACGAAAAGCGGCTGTCGAAGATTGACACCCTGAGACTGGCCATAGCTTACATCGCCCTGCTGAGAGAGATCCTGATGTCCGGCTGCGACCCCAAATCCTATGTGGACGAGTGCATGAAGAGCGGCTACAAGAATCAAACCAACGCCATCTGGAACACAAGCGGTGGGCTGAGTGCTCCTTAAGCTCACGATGGTGTCATTTACTAACGATTCAGATCCAGCCAGCAGAGAAGCGATCGTGATGGAGCAAAAATCTCCTCTTAAAGCCATCTGAAAAAACGATTTATGCAGTGAAAATGCAGTTAATTTACATTCAGTGAAATATTCAACTGTTATACTAATACTACTACTACTAATAATAATAATATGTAATATTTCCACATGGTGAATCTAACCAGGGTCAGTTTGGTTTATAAATGACACCCTGTCCAAGTAAAAGTAAATCAAAGTTACATCGAGTTATACATTTTATTATGATGATTTTATATTTAGACATAATGCTAAATGATGTTTACATACAACAACACCACATAGAGAAAGCCCCCCTACTTCACAAACTCATCATTTTTGTTTTGATATATATTTCAATTTAATCAAATTTCCCACGTGCTGGACGAAATTTACTTAAATCCTACAGAATCCTAATACAGTATTTATTATTATTATTGTTTAATTTATAATTCAAACAAAAAATAACTAATTAAAACAGAGAAAAATGGCATGTATCATTAGGAAGCCATTCATTAATCATTCATCATATAACTGATATGTTAAACTGTGACAAAAGCCTGTTTTTTAAAACATTTATTTTACATGAAAGAAACAGACCTGGTTCAATTCAAGTCAATTTTACTATATTTATTTATAGCGCAAAATCACAGCAACAGTCGCCTCAAGGAGCTTATAAAAACATCAGAACTTCTTTATAAAGATTGAGTTCAATTTTTTTCCCTTATTAGAATATATTGTAATATGGCCTCTTTTTATACAATGCACAGTGAAAAGATCCCCTTTCAGTTTTTCACATGGCTCTTAATGTAGTAGTTTTCTAATAGTTGTTCACAGTAATCCCATAAAGGAAATGTCATTATAAGCAACTTTCTGTGTGTTTAGCACAGACCTTTATCCCCAGGTGTGTTTCCTTGGGGCATTTGCTCTTAAATGAGCCTCATGTAATCTTAACTCAAGTAGTTGTATCCCTTTGCTCCCCTTTCACTTAATTCTGTGACGATCTGCTCTGAAGCCTCTTCTGTGGGGGTTAGGCCAGACCAGGACTTGTTAAACAGTCATTAAAATGTAACAAAACTTATGTGTTTGTCCTGCTTTTGTCTCTTTCTGCCCTTCCCAGACCTGACAGCCCGCCTCTCTTGGATAAAGTGGGATTAGCGGAGGAACATGGGGCACCCTGAGTGTACAGGCTTCAGCGAGGAGGTGGTTCAGACTTTTTTTCCTCCTTCTCTTCTCACTGCATGTCAAGAACAGACAGCCAGCAGGAGAGAGTGTGCCGACAGACATCTGCAGACTTCTCACCAGGTCACACACCTCAGGCTTTCTTAGTCTTATCCACTACTTTGTTATTGGAAGCTTTTAAAATTCTAATTTGTTATTGACTGGTAATTGAGAGCCATTGTTTTTGGGGCAAAGACGAGAAAGAGGGTCGCCATTGTTGCCACAGAGAGGCACACTGGCACGAGACTGAATGGACTTGTAAAGGACTCATACTTCTGCACGCGGTGCTGAAGTGTTTTCTGGACTCTGGCTCATTAGGCTGCGAGCTGATGTGTTAAAAAGAACCTTGATCATGTAAATGAGATGATAGGCGTGAGAAGCAGATCAGTACGGCGTGCTGTAGCGTGTCAGGTGCTGTTTCCAAACATGGCAATAAGGCCGGTTGTCATCTGTCATCTGTTGTGTTTATTTATTTGTAATTATTTCTTATTTATGACAAAAACACTCATGGAAACAGCTTTACAAAATATCATCATGTAATTGTTTGCAGCTTGGAGAATGCAGTGATTTTCAGGCTTTCTGTGCATTTAAAGTTACTTCATCCCGTGTAAATGTGTGATCTTTCTTTCCAGACAAGTGCAGCACCATCAGTGGAGCAATTTTGTGTAGCTGTGACACTGATCTCTACTTAAAGGCAACACATTACCTACATTTTCCACTGTGGCCTTCATGCACAGTTCAAGCCTGAACATTAAAACCATTCAAAGACAACGAGAATAACATCGCTGGTGTCATTACAGGGTAATGGTCTGCTGGGAAACCTCGGGCCCTGACAGTCATTTTGACACACACTGTAACACAAGTGCAAACTGAGCAGGGCCAGACAAGCAGCCTTGAAACTGACATGCTGGTTGGGTGTTAAACCCAATCAAATTTGTGATTCTCACTTCACTGTCCAACAGATGAGCTTTGCTTTGGTCCAACACACAGCCAACCCTTTCTGTCTTACAGTGCAGCATTATGGCACCATTATCAGGCTGTAGCACACCATGTGATGATGGTGCTCGGCTTTCCTCTCAGCAGTCCGCAGATGCCGCTCCAGGTGTAGCTAGATGTGTAAAACAGGCGAAGGGAGTCAACAACACACCCATTTTTCTTTTGCTCAGGCAATTTTAGTGCCAGTAATGGAGCCCATAGGAAACCATTACAAAGCAGCCCGGTTATGACAGCTTATGGATGATGTGTAGCTGAATTTCTGTTGTGGGAATTTTGGTCACAGTCAATTAAAAAGAAGTCCCCAGTTGTTCTGTTAGACCGGTGAGATTCAAACCTTCACGTGGAAACGTCATTCACGGCATTTCTCTCTTCATGGAACGAGATGTGTGGAGCATAAATAATGCCGCGTCAGAGAAACCGTCCTGCTAGATAGCTTATTCTGTTAGGGAAGTATTCCAGTCATGTGAGTCACATTTGTGTGCGGTGCACCTGCTGGACAATGCAAATGCATCCAAAAGCCTTGAATATTCGCCTGTGAAGAACAAGATTTGATAAAACAGAGAAGAAGAGTATAAATGAGCCCGTGACCTTTTGTAGTCGTACTGATAAGTCACCTTTGTTACCACTCTGCTGTTCGGTGACCCCTGGGTCCCTCTAGTGGTATTAGTTAACTAATTATTTCCCCTTTTTGGTGTCCTGTGTGTGTTTTTCTTTATTTTTTCACATTTTGTCTTTAGTGACATCATCTCCAAGGTTCCACTGTAACCTAAATATTGAGATAAAAAGGACTAAAAGCACTAAAAAGTTATACAGTGCATATTAAAAACAGATGAAATGTGTGCCAAATTAAATCAGATGAATACAAACAATCTTCCATATAAATTAAAGAAGCATAAGTGGGGTAATATTATCTGTAGAAATATCATTAAATAATGATAAATATGTCTCTTTAAGAGCTTAAAAATGTTTATAAAATGTAAATAAAAGAATTGAACCTAATCACTGTGTGACAGCCACAATGAAGAATCTGAGCTTGTTTTGTTAAAATGTGAAATTCTCACTTTGTGTAGTTATTTATGAACTTTCTTCAAAATACATAAGGAACTGGCTTATCCCCGTTAAGTGACGCCGTGCTGCATTTTCAAATGATTGCACTTGGAGATCATCAAAAACAGCTCAGAATACCATTCGGATGAGATATGATTCAGCCAAGCGGAAAATTTTAGTGGCCAGAATGAGTAACGTTCTTCCACTCTGTGGGCTGCATCGGACGTCTTCTCTTTTTTTGCACTGAGGTCGTTTATTGATTTAACATCCGGCAGTCTTACACTGACAAACACTGCGAGGCCATTCTGCCATCAGCCGGCAGGTGTGTTTATCATGTTAGTGTAACTGTGGAGTCTGGGTTGTGCGCTTGTAAATACAATCAGTACATCGCATCCTGCTGGAATAATGCAGGTGTTTGTGTGAAAGACGCTCTGCAACAGCTCTGTCCAAAGGTCACAAATCAGGGAGAACAGAAAAGACGGACGCGTTCTGAAAGTGGCCTTTTTGTTTGACATCCATCCGTTTTCTTACTTGTTTATCCAATTCAGGATTGTTTGACATACAGTCAATCGTACTTTACGTGTGGCTAAAAAAGTAGATCAAAATTTATACAAAAAAAACAACAACATAAAAGAAATTCTTTCCTGCAACAACAGCTTGGACGTCTCATTTTGAAAGAAGTGGAAAGAGGGGGGAAAGTAAGCTATAGCATGCACTGAGTCAGGCTTGGGGATGACTTTATACACCACATAAAGACATAAATGTCAAGCTTCTGTCTTGAAATGTTTACATGTTTATTTGCTTTCGGGGCATTCCTTTTTTCCTGTCCTTTTTTATTTCTTTTTGTATTAATTACTGTTTAATATTAGAGGGAAAGCTCCAACAATCACACACGGGGAGTGAAAAGATGGAAGTGGAGAAAAAGCGCTCAGTGCATGATGGGAAGTCCCCTCGCAGTTGGAGCCTATTGCAGCCTAACTAATGGGTGGTTCAGGGTCACCTGGTCCAAGGCTTATACACAGCCCACATGTTACTCCTACAGAAGCTCCTCGGTCATGAAAAAACAATCCCACGAAGCTCCTGCGGCACAGTTTTTTGTGCTGATGTTAATGTCAGAGGTTTGGATCTGTGCAGTTATTGAGTCAGCAGGAGACTTAAGCATCATGTGGCTCAGCACTTGATGACTCTGTAACAATATGTGGTCTGCCACTTTGTGGCTGAGGTTTTGTGGTCCTTAAACCCTTTCACTTTGCAATAGTATGACTTACAGTTGATCTATCTAGAAGGGAAGAAATTTCATAAAGTGACTTATTGTAATGTGGCATGCTATTATGGTGCCACACTCCAATTCAGTGGGCTGCTTAAAACAACCCATTCTTTCACTAATGCTTGTAAAGGCACGCTGCATAGCCAGGTGCTTGATTTTATGCACATGTGGCAATGGGACTGAAAATCACCTGAATTCAAAGACTAAGAGTTGTAACATAATACTTTTGTCTATAAGAGTTATCACTCAGGAACCTTTGAAGCCTAATCTTAAAACTAGAGAGGGCGCCTGTCTCCTAAATCCAAACTGGGAGCTGGATCTACAGGAGAGCCTCTGCCTCCCATCCTACTTTCAGAAACAAGGAACCACTAATAAGCCCGCAGTCTCTACTGGGATAACATGTTACTACGAGGTCTTCAAGTTATGATGTGAGGAGAAAGATTTTAGTAGGGCACTCTTTCTAGCTGCTGACAGTACTTTATCTGACGTGTTTTGTATTAACTCAGGATTTCAGGAAGCTTTTAAAACAGCCTCATAATAAGCAGTTGCAATCATCCAGCCTAGGAGTCATTTTTTCTGCATCACTCTGACATGGGATGTTTCTAATTTTAGATATTGCTCAGATGAAAGAAAACAGTTGCTCAAAGACTTATCCTGGTCAGCTGTTCCCATTTTACTAATGAAACTCTAGCAGAAAAAGAAGGTAGAATAGACGTAATACGGTGTAAAAATAACCACACGTGTTACTTAGATGAGGAACCATAGACTGTATGTAAGAGATGGACAGCGGGGGGACTCTTGTAGTGGGAAGAGGTCTTTGGGAAAATAACCCTCGGGTCTTTTGTTTCATGGCCTCAGGAGACGTTTTCATGATACGCTTATGATCTCAATCGCTAGTTTCAAGTTTAAGTAAACATAACATGATGTTCAATTCATGCTATGAGTATCCAGTAGGAGGATAAAGCAGGGGATGTTTCAGAGCACGCCTACTTTGTGACTTACAGTCCCTACAATATGAGCGCCAACCCTAATAATGTACGCTTTCTGTGAGCTAAGATAGAGAAAGTAAAACAAAAGCGTTCAGTTTGATGTAGATAAATAAATAAATAAATATGACATCTAAGAACATCTGGGTTATTCTGCTAATTTAAAACCCGCTAATGTAATCCCACCCTATTACTCCACCATCAACAACTTCTATAAGCCAAACATCCGTCTGTCTCCAACTAAAATGCTGACGCCTCGGAAGCACCAGCACCGTGAGGGTCCAGTGTGTTGGCACTTTAATAGCTGTGAAACTTTGGCTAAATACCTCACCTGCTTTCCTCATTACAGCTCCTCTTCACAGTCCTGCCCTTCATGCTTCAGCGCTTTCATCCTCAGAGTGCGTGAAGGAAAAATGTGGTGTCATCTTTACAATGTGTCCCAGGGGCCCGAATTCAAGGGCCCTGAACGGGGGGGGCGCAAAACAGCCGATCATTACATTTCACACAGCCAGTGAACTATTCCACTTTTGACGATCACTTTTTAATCATTCAAGCATCCCTCTGGCTGATGCAGAAGGACCCTGAGGGCAGGCCTGCTTGCCCCTGCTGTCAGATTTATCTGTGAAATACAAATGAAAAGGTAGATAAAGATGAGCTGTAGGAATTCTGCATTAGCTTTGCTCACGTGTAAAAGATTTATTGTCCTTGAGGATCAGCTCTAATGCAGAGCGTTGGTCACACAGGTGACGCTGAGCGGCAGCAGGCTGTAAACGCCACCCTCGTGTTGACATCCACCCAGCTTGTCCAAGCCCAATCAGCAGATCAAACAACACTGTTTGCTCAACCTTAATGCACTGCCTCCCCCAAAACTCACTGTAGCCTAGCCCAGCTGGCTGACACATCGCACTGCAAACTTGGGCCAACCATCGTGCTAACCTTGGCACTAGGGTCACAAGTGCAGCTCTAATTATTCTATGTTATTTGTGCAGGAGGCTGCCCCATCATCACCCGAGTGCACGGCCTTTCTGTCATTTGTTCAGCAAATTTACTCTGACCTGATCACCGCGACCCACCCCCTTTCCCTTCTCTCTGGCCTGGTTAAAGTTTAGATTCTGGAAGTTGTACATGCATAATGAATATAATTGTGTTATGGCCAACATAATTGCTCTGGCAACTCTGTTTTTTGTAACTGTCAAGTCAATGAGCTGCATTTGAGTTGAGTGTGGCTGAACTTAGGGACCGTTACTTTGTGCCAAGAGCGTTCTCTTATTGGACAAAACTGATAAAATAAACAGCCTATCCATCTGAGCCCCCCTCCCACAACCAATCTGTGTATACATATATAAATACAAAGCTCAGGTGGTAGAGCAGGTCAGCCATTAATCACTGGGTTCAACAACTAGCCGAGTCCTCAAACCACACACCGAACCACAAATCTATCCTCTTGCCTGCATGGAGAAAAAACGCGAGTCACTTTAGACAAAAAGCATCTGTGAAACTCTCTTTTATTTTTAAATTATTTATATTTCTCAGCTTAAATTTGACTGACAGCGTTTTGGAACCAGGGTACCTTACCTAACAGATACAGCATGCACCATGTGACTATAGATCATGATTTCTTTTCTTAAGGCAGCTCTCCCATAGGGTGTAAAGCCGCTGAGAGCTGCACTTCAAAGCTTGGCTTTTTCATCGGATGGCCATAATTCTGCAGGGCAGCCAGGCAGAGTCAGGTACTGCGCGCACAGGTTTTGGTGTGGGTGTGGGCTGATGGTGTGTATACGTATAGGCGTGTATTTGTGTCTGTATAGGACAGGGGTTATTCTGCTCTATTTCCCCTTCCACCTCCAGATATCAAAGCAAACTCTAACAGTGGGGGTCTCTGGCATCCCGGGCCCCTTTCCACCCAGGAGACAAAGCATCGAGCAGCGAGTCTGCATCGTATTAAACAAAGTCTAAATGCTTCAAGCTGTTACACACTCCCCAGTGAAACCTTTATGAAAGGGCCCCTAATGCGATTTCAGAAACACCTTGTCATCAGCCCCGGGGCCGAGGAATGGCGCAGTGTGGATGTATGAATGAATGGGTTCTGGGCGTTACTGAGGACTCGCTCTGTGAGTGCAGGTGACCCTATGGTTTTATAGTCCAATATGTACTCATTGATATTACCTGTTGTTTCATTCACTGTGGAGGCCTCTGCTAAGTGTGGAGTGGAGTCTCGTGCTTTCAAAGAAACGCAAGCCTGTGATTGCACGTTTGGAACAATGTATCCCTAAAGAAATGTTTTAGCAGGAAAGGCAGCGATGTGGAATTTTCTCTCCTTGATGCTATCGGCCTTTTGAAGTTACAAAACATGTCTTGTTGGTTTTCTAAATGTATTTGCATTCATTCGACCTTAAATAAGGACTTTGAGTAAGTATGACGCGCGAGTTCTTATTCAGAGCTGACTTGTGAGTCATATTTTCACAACTTACTGGAAGAGAACTGCGCAATAAAACAGACATTCATGGTTTTTTTCTCAAACTCTGGAAACAGACACGCTTTTACAAAACAGCAGCGGCAGAGATGGCTAACATTTGTTTTCTGTTTTGTTCCAATACTAATCAGCGGTGATCACTCACGTTCTTTTTGTCAATAGATAGCACTGACCTTTTGGAAATGTTGTACTCTTCTTTTTGCTTGTAGTCTTCACAGCCTGTTCGGAGAAGATTCCTTGTCGTTAGGTGCTTTGTGGCAGGGTTGGATTCCTGTATAGATATGTAAAGGATTCCTCCAGTGGAAGCAGTGGTGCTACAAGTAGCTTTAAAAGCGATTGCACTCCTGTTAATAGACACCGTACTCTGTGCAATGAAAAGCAGCTGGGCCTTCCTCTGCTGATCTCTGGTTCATCTTGAATCACTTTCTGGCACACCCGCACGCGCAGATCCACACATGTTAAGTGCACATATAAAGGGGCAAATGTGGATGCACTGATGCATGCCGTAATCAGGTGATAATGTAGACTGTACACGACTTTGCATGCAGGCCAAAGCTAGTTCCTCTTTCCAAGATCATTTGGGGTGAGACTTCACGAGTGTCTGGGGATGGCGGGATAGTGGTGAAGTCAAAGGTAACCAATTCTGTCAGACACACAGCAAAACTTCACTCATCGCAGCCTCTAACAAATCATTTGTTTCCTGACTTTCCTCACACATCCGTGACCCTCCACGTCAGATCAAAGTCTTCTGTGAATCATCACACATCCGTACATTTGGCCTCTTTGTTTGCCATTTCATCTCTTTTCTTTCTTTTTCTTTTGAAACTGCTTTTTGTCTCTCAACACCTCTCACTCTCACTCCTCATCTCTGTCTTTTTCTGTTTATGAGGCGGTGCATGCAGCAGGGATGCATTTCTCGCTGCAGTGACAGCAGAAAGGCTCTGCGCTTATTAAGGCCTTGCCCTCGGCTCATGTGGAGCTGGTCTTAAAGGTGTCAGACGAGACAGAAGTACGTCATCCTGCTACGCTGAGTTACGGCCCAAGCTCACCTTTGATCTGAGAGGCAAGTCATCCCTCTCTCTTCCCCCTGTCTCACTTCATTTTACAGTATTTGGCTGTTTTTATCTTCCAAGAGCCAACAGCCTCTCTCGATGTCATTGAACACTGGGTGAGATGTATTTGAATTATGAATAAAGAAACAACACATGGGAACTAAACTACCTCAGCAGCACATCAAGTTAAAGGTTTTTTGATTAGCTGAATTATTTTTACTCTGTTAGTGTGAAAAGTGTTTTTGCAAGCTTTGCTTGACTTTTGAGTGGGCACTTGCTTAGCATTGCCTAGAGCGCACAGTGGGTGGAAAAGTGTCAGCTAAGGTCCCATTCTTCTTCTTTTGGTGAAGTGTGTGTGTGTGTGTGTGTGTGTGTGTGTGTGTGTGTGTGTGTGTGTGTGTGTGTGTGTGTGTGTGTGTGTGTGTGTGTGTGTGTGTGTGTGTGTGTGTGGTTGAGAAGCCTACCTCATAGTTACTGCACAGGATCAGTCTCATACTTTGCAAGTCAACCCTTCTCCCAGGGGCCTCCTGCAGCCTAGCCAGGGAGCAGAAGGTCAGAGGTCATAATTGGGGGAAAGCGTGTGCAATTTTGTGCACGCTCCTTCAGGTGCATGTTCCCTCTTTCATACTTGCTCTTGTGCATATTCGAGCATTGCTTTCATATTTGCATGTGTGAAACATTTCCTTCTTCGTGTAGAAGCTGTGAAGGAGGCCAGTAAACTGTGTAACCACACTTGGACCTACCCCGGGGCATGCCACGGTCTGAATTAATGCATCTGGCACTACGTAAAAGTAGAGTGACACTAACCATTACCGGTGACGCCTAAAACACAAAGCACACTCGGTTCGCATAAGCAACACCAAGTTCTCAGGAGTTTAACGTTTGCTTACTTCATACTTCAAACTCCACGGCTCCTCGTGCCACTGACATCAAATTCAAACCGAGCATGTAATTTAACACAGAACAATAAATATTTTCAGTTCTGAAATATCAGTGCCTTTGTACTATTTCAATTAATAGAAATCTTAAATAATGGGCAAATCATTACATTCTGTTTTTATTAACACGCCTAACAGTCGAGCTGCTGTAACGTGATTATTTTCACACTTTGTGTGTGTGTAAATTAGCTAAATTGCCTGTTAATGATGTCATTCTTGGACCAGTTTGATTTTTGTTGGATTTACATTAGCAGTTAAATTTCTGTTTCTTTAATAAATACATGAATATCATGCAATACCGGTTATAAACATAGCCCCTGCTGCAAAAAAGTAAAATATACACGCTCTCGTTCATTAATCTTCATTAGGAAATGTTTTGTTTTATCTTCAACACGGTCTTATTACTAGTCCAATTTCCTGTAACTAAGTGAAAGTTATCCCCAAGAGTCGAATAAAATGCATTTGATTAAAATAGAACATCTTATTTCATCCGACTATCATATTTTTTTGTCCGATCTCTTTTTTCAGTAACAATAAAATAACTGGTTATTTTTTGGTGCTTTATGGAGTTGAAATGCTCTCCAGTCAGAAACTGATAACAAAGAAGTTAAAGAAATCTCCAGAGGTCACAGTCAGCTGATTTGGGCAAACTGAGATTTTGGCAGTGGATAAATTCAGCTCTATAATATGAGCCACCTGTGCGCCGCTCTGTGTAGGGAAAACGCGACGTGACAGATGAAGAGGTGGGCCGCTGACAAAACGCATGGAAAACCGTTCATTTGAGGTATCGGCAGAAACCGGAGAGCTCGATGGTTAGTTTAAGCCTCCTTCCTGTTTGACTTCCACATTATAGGAGCTGCGAGTGCGCACAGACTTGATTCGGTTAAATATCAAGCGGATATATTTCCACTGGTCCGAGGAGTCTGTGCGTAAATCGCCCTCCGCGGTGCGCATACTTTACACTGGCGTTAAAACTCTTTTTTTACGGTACACGGAAGGTTTGTATGGCTGTAAAAGGCCTCGCAGGGAGCGACTGTGGCACAAAGCCTTCACTCTCCAAGAACAAATGGATTTTATACTGCAGTTAATTTGATAGTTTTATTGACCCCAAAGGCTCTGGCTCATGTTTTACTTTAATTCAAATCCAGCGACCTTTTAAGAAATCTGGAAAATATTTTTATGAGGAAAGATTGTTTTTATTATTGTTATTATCATTATTATTATTAAACTTTAACTTTAAGATGTAAACTAACTATAGATATATGTCAAAAATATTATTGCAAATATTCCAAGAAAAACGAGACAATTTTTTTCTTTTTTATTAAATTATTTTTTGTTAAATTATGAGTCATTTCATCATCTCAGTAAAAATAGTGAATGTAATTTTCTTCCACGTAAAGAAACTGTACTTTTTTTTCCTTCTAAGGACCACCGATGCTAAAAAGGGAAAAGAAAATAAGAGCAGCGTAAGTCGGTCATCCCTGGCCTCTGACAGTAAATACGAGTCTTGTTTAAGTCTTCTATGATACACGAAACCATGACTGGTCCCTCCCGCTTGCTGAACACCAAGGCGCAGACTAGCTCCCCCTCCGCACCTCAAAACCCCTCCCCGTTCACTCTTAAACCTATTTAGCATCTGACGCCGGGATACCGTTTCCAAAAATATTGTAAGGAAAAAACTTCCTGCACGAGGAGAATCGTGCCAACCGCCACTTTGACAATAGTTCCTTCCAAAGTAAGAAGCGCAGAGACCCATCTCGAAATTATTCCCCTCAGCTTCAAGGATATCTATACAATTTTTGTAACCACGGCTTCAAAGGTGGACAGCGTGTTTTCCTCTCTATCTCTGCATTTCTTCAAGAAAGAAATGGAAGAGGGCTCCAGTTCTCCGGTTTCCCCTGTGGATAGTCTGGTGACCAGCGAGGAGGAGCTGGACAGACAGCAGAAAAGGTTCGCGAGGAAGAGGAGGCACAGCAAAAAGTCCAGCGACGACAGCAGCGGCAGCAGCCCGGGTCCGGTGAAACGGGGGAAGAAGCCGAGTCCGAGCAGCACTCAGTCGTTCGAGGAGCTGCAGAACCAGCGGGTCCTGGCCAACGTCCGGGAGAGGCAACGGACTCAGTCTCTGAACGAGGCCTTTGCGTCTTTGCGCAAAATTATCCCCACACTGCCGTCGGACAAACTCAGCAAGATACAGACGCTGAAGCTGGCCTCCAGATACATCGACTTTCTCTGTCAGGTGCTGCAGAGCGACGAGATGGACAGCAAGATGTCCAGTTGCAGTTACGTAGCGCACGAAAGACTCAGTTATGCGTTCTCTGTGTGGAGGATGGAGGGCGCTTGGTCTATGTCAGCATCTCACTAGCACCCACAGACCGTCACTTCCAATGCCAAAGCGGTGGGTAGCACGAAGCCCGGAAAGAAAAAAGTCGATGATGTCAGTGTTTACAGCAGGAAAAAGAAGTAATAACGATGAAGGGCTCATTTGTAAAGGCGCCGCTGTAGGCAGATATAACGCCTTATGGTAAAACGGTTATGAAACGCATTATGGGAGTCATCCCCCAAATTCTGTTTATTTTCACTTTGAACTTTACTTAAAAAAAGAGTCGTTATCAGGTGACGACTTGACCACGTGTCTGGAGGGAAACTGTAGCCAGATGTGTAGGTGACGGGCATCAGTGCATCAAACGTGTCCCCATCGGTTTTTTTAATGTTCAAACTTTAAGCACGAGGCCGCAGCATCTTTTAAACCCTGCCTGTCCGCGCGCAAACTCTCGGGAACAGTATAATCCATGATATCAATTTGATGTTCCGAGACTGGAGCGAAGCAGAGGGCTCGTTCGGGATGTGAAAAATTGGATCGTGTTTATTTGAAGGATCAGGCGGAGGAATGAATACAAATAATAGTTGCGGAACGTGTTTACATGCCAGGCATTAAGAAGGTGCCACATCTGCTGCTCTCTTCTATTTATTGCCAAAAAATTAGTTTTTTGTTTTTTTTTAACTTTTGTAGTCCCTCTTATAAGGACTCTAGTTTTTATTTTTCTTAAAAGGGCCAAGACGCAGCTGTAGTGCCACTACGGGTAATTTATATCCACAACAGAGCGCCTTCCTGTGTGGAGACCGCAGGAATGGGCAGCTCCTGCGGCTGGACGGGGAAGTTCAGGCCAGTGCAAGACAACAAAAACAGAGCCCGCATTAACACGCAGGCTCGTTACTTTCTTCGGGCTTGCTTTGCTCCCTGATCTGGTGGACTGGTTACTCTACAGCTGACCTGCAGCTGGGACAGATGGCACTGTTTTTGGAGGTTTTACTTTTAATTTGAGCTTTTTAAAAAAGAAATAGCAAAAGGGTATTAAAGAGGGAGTAACAGTGACTCTATTAGTGATGTCAGTAATCAGGAATGCGTCTTGTTTTAGTCGCTTTAACCTTCATTTAAATATCCGACAGGGCTCAGGGCCCGATGTGAAGCTCGAAGCCTGTCCGGTCCTGACTGCTCCTCGGAGCTCCTCTGATTCTGATATCAGGCTCTTCATCGTGATTTGCTTTAAATTTGAAGGCGCATCCGCGACATGCTGGCTAGATTCAAAATATTCCGATGTGTGGCTTGATAGCGTTAAAAAGGCAGAGTTAAACCCGCGCTGGGGTTTCTCACGGGCTTCAGGTTTATCCAAAAGATAGTTGGAATGAAAAGTAACAACAAACATTTTTTAATTTAGCAGCAAAATGAATAATTCACACCGGGCTGTGGACACACTGCGGGGCCTTTCAAAACAAACTGCGACCTTGGTGAGCCGCGTGATTTATTTCAATAATAACTCGGGGCTTAACTTTGCTCCGAGGAATTGGATTTTATTGTTTCAGGCTTGTCCACTAACGCCGAATTTACTCAGGTGCTTTAAAACCGAAGCCCAGAATAAAAGCTGCTGTGGAAGTACATTCGCATTCAAAACCACGCTTATTCCCTGCCTCCATGTGGTTTTACTCAGCTCCGTGGCTAATAATTGATTCATTCATTAGTTCGCACGTGCTAATTGAGCCCTTAAATGCGTAAAATACGCCAGATGTCCTCCCCCAGAAAAGCCAGAGCCGATAGATAGCCTGTCACTGTCCGCACACGTGATCCCTCCTGATCAATAACATCTCCCCCACATTTCTTTCTCCCTGTTTCTTTTGCAGACTGTTAACTTCTACAAAGTATGAAGACCACAGGGATTATTGAAGAACCCATGGACCTCAAAGGCATGGCGCAGAGACGTAATGCGAGCCACAACTACAAACTCTCTGGGAGTGAGTGTGGATGTCGACCCATCGCACTGCTTCTGATCGTCCGGAGCAGTTTGTGGAAGAGAGAGCGGGGGAAGCAGGAAAAGAGCCAGAGCCCTGTGATGTGTGTGTAGGCCTAAAAGATGTTACAGCGAATAGCTCGGATTCACGGCCTGTATTCCACCAAAGCCATCCTGTAATCGTTTTTAGAAGTAAATATATTTTTGTGTTTTGTTTTGTTTTTTAAAGACTAAACCAAATTATAAATATATATAAATAAATGCATATTGTAAATACTTGTGTAAGTACGCCTATAGCCTGTAAAGGGACCAATGCAATTTAGATTTTTTTTTTCGCTGCATGGATTTAGTTCATCGACTTTCTTTAGCAAGTCTCCATCCAAACTCCGTCCAGTGTACATTTTTTTGTTTTGTTTTGCTTATTTATTAAAACACGTATTTTTTGAAAGAAATACGTTTCGGTTTTTTTATTCGAGTTATATATTTTAGGCTAGAACATGTAGTTCTGCTGATTAAATTCAAATAAAAATACATCAAAGAAATAAATATAAAATTAAAAAATATATATTGAGCCAATTTTTTAGATGGGCGTAAAAGAAAAAGACTCCCATGTAAACCACATTTTTTCCCTCTTTCTCCGCTGGGTGTGAGAACGTGCCCCTCCTCTTGTTATGGAAAGAAAACACCGAGAAAAAAAACAGACCATAAAATAATACAGCTTCATTAACAGTGCAGGAAACTCGAGCCAGTTTCAAACTGGGTCATATAAAATGTTTGTACGCTTAAATAACGAGTAATCATTTCAAATGGCGATGCCTTTGTGCTTCCTAACGAGCAGGGAGCCCCCAAAAAACCACAGATAAGGACAATAACTCTGCCTGTAGTATTAAAAAAATACCCAAAGACCCCACCTAAATGACTGAAGAAATTCCTTTGAATCTCCGCTCAGTCAATACATCCAAACTGTTTACATGTCGTTTTCCCAGACGTGGTTAGATGCAATCTAAACACTAAAAGGACCCCATTGTTAACGTGGGGCTGTTAGTGTAAATGGATGGCTGACTCTTTGTGGCTATTTCAGCTGTGTACAGTGCACTGTGGGTCTGCTGCTGGAATAACTGGGTAGCCTAATTTTATCAACCAGTAAAACAAACGCCTGCTCCCTGGTTTAAATACAACACTTTCAAATTACTTTTTCCCGCACTGAACCGCCGGTTTCTCAGGTGAAGAGCTGTATAAAGAATCAGCGATCTTCACTGAGCTGGTCTTATAAAATACTTGTGTTACTAAATATTTAACCCTCTACATGAGTGATGCTGAGTCTGATTTTTCTTATGGTCTTTGAACGCGGCCTCAATTAGGAACCACCTGCAGCCACCGTGGCTTTATCCTCCTGTAGGTTTGTGAATATGGTAATGCGGCACTCTGCCGTCAAACACTTTTACTAAAAATAAAAGTGACGAGTATGTGGCAGTGTGAGGAGTCTGTGCAGCAGGGAGCTTCTTTTATTTTGAAAATCAAGCGCTTTCCATCACTTAGAAACCGAGAGTGACCTATATTTATTTCAACCTTTTAAAATAGATTGATTTATATGATAAAGACGGTGGGACCAGTCCCAGTCTTACTGCTCGAGGAATGGCACGACCCTCCCTGCATGAAGGGTAAGGATTGAATTTACACATGCTATACCTGAGCCGCATGGCAGCCAAAACACACTCACTGGAGTTTCTGTATAATAACAAGGAAATATTCCTGTGAGCTCTAACTAATTAATCTCTAAGAGTTTAAGCAATAATAGCCAGAATCCTTTTCTAAATCTTTCACAATGTTTCAAAAAAAATATGAACAGACGCCACAGTGTGCAGTCACTTTTGGCATGGTGGTCTTGGACGTTGTTGTGCAGCCCTTCCTACCAAGGCCGGCTTATCCATAGGAGCCCGTTTGATACCTGCTCATTATCCCGGGCCCTCACAGCTGAGCAGCACAGAATCACCCGGGGCCACCGCTCCAGTGGTGCGAGAGATCCAGATGTTTCCCGTAAAATCAGACGGAAAAAGCTACAAAACTTTAATTTGCACTAAAAAAACGGAATAAAGTAAAGGTTTACACTCTGTGTGCCTCAAACGGTATTCTGTGTTCGTCTGGTTAAGTTAAAAAAAAAAAAATCAAAGGTTAACCTTTTACCACTTTGGGTGATGTTGGCTTAACTCTCTCTCTCTCTGTGTGTGTGTGTGTGTGTATGTATTTGTTTGTATGTGTTTGCTGGCAAGGCTGGAAGTCAGCTGTGTAGGCTGCCACCGAGGGAATACACAAAGCATTAGTCAGGCTTCAAATATGCCTCAAAGGTTTGAGCCATATCTGATTTTTCTCTTTGGTTCCCCTGTTGTGAAGGTTTACTTTATCAAGTTAAGACTGATGAAACGGGTGATTAAAAAGGTATTCTTGCTAAGAAATTAAACTACTTTGAGCAAGACAGCTCTTTATTATTCAGTATTTTATGCATACACTGGCTTCACTACAGGAGAAAAATGCTTCATGCAAACACAACAAAAGCTGCAAACAAGCCACATAAAGATCCTCCATCTGTCATATAACAAATAAAAATGAAACTGCAGGCGTTTCTTTCTGTGTTTATATGAACCGGTGCTGACATTATGGACATCTTCACTAACAAAGCAATAAACTGCTGTGTATAAGGTAAATGAACAGAAGTTCAAATGCGAGGAGAGAGTGTGTGATAGTTTGAGAGTTCAGAGAAACCTGGCAGAGACTGTCGAGGCTGCCCTGAAAAAAACAGAAGATTCTGGCATTTTTCTTAAGCTCGTCTCCACCTTTCCTTCATTCCATCATTTATTCAGGCGCCCTGAGATCCTACACAGAAGCATGTGCCTGCATTACTGTCATATCTCAGGCTCATATTCTTAAATATGAGGATTTTATTTCTTCAAAGAAGGTGGAAACTCAATATTTTAGATTTTTCTTAAGCAGCTTTATGCCTCTTACAGTCACCACACGTCGTCACTCACAGTCAGCTCCTTCCTCTTCATCATGCATCTGTTGATTGCTGATTACACTAACAGAAAGGGTTTGGTGTATGGGATAGTTTGTAATGACTGACCTCTGATCGTTGAATTCCACCAGCAAACCCTTTTTTCCCTCAGTCTGCTTCGATCCTGACCTACAGCCTCAAACTTAACAGACTTTACACGACACTGCTGAGGTACATCCTCCATTAATCCTACATTAAAGGGCGTGGCACTCTAAAGCACTCCTAAGTATCCTCGTAACCCCGATTTTGTGTGTCTGTCATCGGCCCTATAAAAAGAAAAGTTCACTGCATGCACACAGTTCAGGTCTCATACCTACTCTCTGTCATCTCTGTGCTTATCAAAGGGTTTCCTGCATTTTACAGCTCTGAGTCGTAGTGTGCACATCATCCCCACACTGCTGCCCTTCACTGCGTGTCTCTTTGGGGTATTTTTCCCCACTTTGTGTGACAAACACATCTGCAGTGCAGTTCTGAAAACACTTTTCACTTCTGATTTGTGATGTGCTAAAAAAATTTAAAAAAAGATCTGATGCTGCTGCCACGTGAAAAAAAGACAACGTCTGATCTGTCATGTTGTTTTCGTATCTCTCTGTATGAGATTACTGTTGTTATAAAAACAGTGAAGGCAATCACACTGAGTTCTGGAAAGCAGAGAGACCAAATTCCAAATTAATGTAGTGGCAGATGCTTTTGTTGAAATCCTCTCTGGGGTATGAAGTGTTATTTAGGAGTCTTTTATGACAGACTGTCAAAACAAAAGCTTTTTTTTTGGAGCATCAATTGATATCAGGTCTGGATTGCATTAAGATATAAATGTGATCAATTAAGCAATAGATAAAGCATAATTGTAGAGCACAAATATGCATGCAGCTGTGGCCTGGACCTGCATTATGTGTGTTTATTATACATAACCTCTGGTGTTCTCTAAAGTCCATCTGACCTCACCTTTTATGCATGCACACAGATATATAAACTGCATCCATTTCTGACTAACACAGCCAACATCTGTTATTGTGCATTTAAATAGTTATTATCCCTTCATAAGATTGAAAAAAAAAAAAAGATTTGTGTGAATCGTCACACCAAGTTAGAAAATATCCAACTTTAGCGTCAGTGATGTCAGCCAATTGCAGCCTTGTTATCAGGTTCAGGCGAAGGACGGCCGGAAGAAAGAAACATTTCTTTAAGGTTTCACTGGTTTTTTTTTTACTCACAAACAAATGCACACAAAAACACATTAGCTATAATAACAGTTGATCAATATTTCTAACTCACCCCACAGTGAGTTCGGCCAGACACCAACAAATCAGTGCTTTTGCTGGTAAACCACAGTTTACAAATATGAATATGTATAATTTCCCTTCACTGTGGCTGTGAGCCAGTAACGAGGTCGATAGCTGCTCACAGACAAAGCAGTAAAATTTGATTTGTCTGCAGGCCGGGGAGGAGACGAGGGTCTGTGTTTGTAGGGTGATGTGCCCCCCCTTCCTTTGCGCATCATTAGCACTAGTGATGACTGCAGGGTCAGCAGGAGTCACCAGGTCATGCCACTTCAGGAGCCAGCCTTCTCGTTTATTTTTCACTACATTCAAGAGAAATGAGAACTAAACAGCTAATATATTCATTCAGTGCATACTCTGAAATATAATTTAAGGCAAAAATAAAATATTTACTCACTGCTTTGAAAACCCAAAAGGAATTTATTGGTGTTTTTTTCCACTCTGCACAGGCACCACTATAAACGCTGAGGTCCATCTGTAGGACACAGCGGTTAAATCCACATCACAGGTCAAGCCGTCTGAAGACCCGGAGACGCCGCTGGTGGCACGGCTTGAAACAAGCAACATTCAGATTCATGATTACGATTACTGTGGAATTAAAAACAATAGACAATAATGTTATTAGTAGCATATCTAGAGAACATTTGTAAATAATAATAACAGCATCAATTTTCTCAGTCACTTCAATTCAATTTTTTATTTATATAGGGCCAAGTCACAACTGTCACTGTAAGGCGCTTTACTATATTTGTAAGATAAAGACCCCACAATTATACAGAGAAGACAAACACAATTAGAAAAAAACCCTATGTGTAAGCATCTAGCAACAGTGGGAAGGAAAAACTTCCTTTTAACAGGAAGAAACCTCCGGCAGAACCAAGCTCAGGGAGGGGCGGGGCCACCGGCTGGTTGGGAGGGAGGGAGACGGGACAAAGACAGGCTGTGGAAGAGCGCCAGAGATTAAAAATGACTAATTATGCAGAAAGGTGTATAAACACACAGTGAGTGAAGAAGCAACAACCAGGGCATCATGGGAATCCCCCAGCAGCAATGACCTAAGTCGGTGTAACTAAGGAAGGGTTCAGGGTGACCTGATCCAGCCTTGACTATACACTTTATGAAAAAGGAAAGTTTTAAACCTAATCTTGAAAGTAGAGGGGGTGTCTTCCAAATCCAAACTGGAAGCTGGTTCCACAGAAGAGATGCCTGAAAGCTGAAGGCTCTGCCTCCAGTTCTCTAGGAACAACAAGTAAGCCCGCAGTCTGAGTGCAAAATACTGTTTTGGGATGATAATGCACTGAGATGGGGTCTAACAATTAAAGACCCTGTATATGAGGAGAAGGGTTTTAAATTGTCCTTCGCCTCCTCCAGAACCACACTGTGCTCAGCCACACCTCAACAACATCTCAGGAACAGCTGAATAACAAACCACAGTGCCCGAGGCATTGATTTGTCCCTCAAAATCCCCAAATACCAAACTAATCAAGCATCTGTGGGATGTGGAAGAACAGCCTGATCCACAGAGTCTCCATCAGACAATCCACAGGACCCAAAGGATCCACTGCTAATGTCCTTGTTATAGACGACCGCAGGACGTCCACAGCGGTCCCGTGGAAATTCCCAGATGGGTTTATGGTTGTTCTGTTGGCAAGAGGCAGACCTACACAACATTAAGCATGTGGTTTTAATGTGGCTGATCACTGAATGTACAGTGTGTGCTGCTGTCCGTCACTGAACTTCGTACTTAGTCCTGAAACCCAAGCTGAGAGTGACCTACTGTTGTTCTGTTTGCAGAACCTTCCAGCCATGTGTGTGTCTGTGTGTCTTTTTTTGATGTCAGCGCACACCGAACAGTAGACTAAACACACACAGTAGCAAGATAAGCAAATGCTGCACAGCTTTTCAAATACACTATGGATCAGAAGTGTCAGCCGGGCTGACGGAACATCCGATGTAGAGAACAGCAAACGGCCACAGGCTCCTCACGTTCACTTCCATTGTTTCCAAAGTCACGCTTGGAATAGAACAAGTCGAGAGAAACTGCTGGATTTGTTCTAATTTTGTGTCTAACATTTCGTCGACCTTTCCTTCTCCAAGACTTCACAGACTTTACTCGACTGGGCCACCTCTGTGATCCCAACGTACATGTTTGTTAGGACCTGTTAAACATAGCTGATGTTTGTGTGCTGAAGATCCAAATTTAATTCTAATGACTCTCTTCTATAATTAGTTTTATTTGTCATCCAAGCAACTGGCCAAAGCCTCATTGCCCATTTGGAGTCACTCGAACCTGCAATTAAAAAGTGCGGCAATGAGCACAGCTGGGAGGATGAGGCCTTTTTTTACGCATACGGGCGGCTGGGTAATGACAGAGCTGACTGATAACGGCTGACGCTGGAGGAAGATGAGCAAGGCAAGAAAGCTGCGGCAGACCAGAATGTCACTGCAGGGAAATGAGAGGGAAACAAAATAAGAGGTGGGGGGGTTCTGACTTTTCAGTTCTTTGTTGTGGAAGAAGAAACCGTCTTGTGGGTTGAGCTTCAGGAGGGGGGAAAGTTCAACTAGCAGGGCTTCACCCGTTCTCTGACCTGACCTGACTTAGAGGCCACGGGGGTTGCGTGTCACTGCATAGCGGGAATACGGTGAACTCAAGGTGAGACGGGCAGTCTGTGTGTGTCACAGGCACGCCATTAGAGCATCTCAAGGCACAGAGGAACCATAAAAGAGCACATTCCCAGCTTTACTGTCGTTGTTTTTAGTAGTAGCGCTTTCAGAGCTCTTTTCAGCATCTCTAAGATGGTAAATATTGTCCCTCACGCCTCAGCTGAATGTCATTTTCTCAACAAACCAGATGTTGTCTTCTCATTTGTCTTTTACACTGCATGGTGCTTCAAACCTGACAAGTCTACAAATCCTGCCGCAGTGGTGTTATTTACACTGTTACTCACTGAATTCAGACTCTGACCGAAAGCACCGTGATGTATATTTATTTGAGGGGAGGAAAGTCGGGATTGGCTTTGTTTGTTTTTGGACTGTTGTCTTAGCGTTAGTTCCACCACCATCAGGGATTCAACGCTGGTTAAGACCTTTGACCTCTCCAAATGGGTGTTTAATCCTGGTCAAAGCTACTGTGGGGCCCTTGTTGCCGTTCTTGCCAATGATGCCCACCTCTGGACGCAAAGGCACACTACCCCAATTTTACACTGAAGGCTGTTTGCAGGAACTGGGGAGCGCAACTTTGAATGTTAACATTTATAAAAACTTGTGTGCCTGCAGAGGGAGCTGTGTGCAGTGTGATAGCTTCTTTAGCTTCAGATTAGCTTTAATTTAGTGTGTCATCTTTCCCAGTGCATCTTTCACTCTCATTATTTTAATTTGTATTATTTACTGTTGTCATTTATATTTTTATCAATTTAAAATTTTTTTTGTTCTTAAAACACTTGCTTTTTTTGATGACTGTGTTTGTGCAGCACTTTGGTCGTCGTTTATAGTGTTTAAATGTGCAATATAAATAAACTGAGTCTGTTTGATGGGCTGTTGGTTGGATTAAAGATTACAAGCTTGAAAGAAAAAACAAATCTGGGGATTTTCGGACCTTTAGCTTCTGTTAGAGCAGAATATCTGACCAAACAGTCTGCAGTCAATATACATCGCAGGAGATTTGGCCAAAAGCATATTCGTTTAACTGGCGAATCTACTGGGATACGCTCCAGGACTGGATAACCAGTTAAGAAAATGGATGCATGGATGGACCATCATCATAAATATTAGCATGAGGTCCAGTTGACTATGACTGGAATTACTGGAGGCGAAGCTTGGCAGATTCAACCATCAGCTACACCCTGCTGTGTTGGCACACCTCTCAGTCAAACCATCCACCCTCCTGATTTTGACCTTGAACAGATCCAGATGGATGAGTTTTATGCACTAGCCTTGGACCTGTGAGCTTTTTAATGCTGTAAAGTCTGATATTTACATTTTAACTATGGTATTGACTCACTTGGAAGTTGCCAGTTGGAAACTGCATGTCTGCAAGGCCAGATCAACCTCATCAGAATATCCTCAGAAACACAAACCTCTCTCAGGCTCCATCTTTTTTGGAAATTTTACCAAGCGTGGCATTCATACGCAATCATATGATATGTTTATGCAGGATTAAACGTATTAGAGCAGTGGGTGTTAACTCTGTCTAGTTTCCAACCATTACCCACCACAACAAACTGCTGCAAAGTAGCGATGGAAGCAGATACGGATATGTTGTTGCGCTCGAACTTTTAAGTGCAATCCCTTTAAATCTCTGTAGTATTTCTTTTATCGCGTATGAGGACACATCCTGAACGTCTGCCTTCATGCTTTTTCTTTGAAATTACAGCAAACAGTAGAAGCATAAAAACACACATTGAGGTTTTTTTTTTTCAAAACAATACTTTATAATGTACATGTCAAAGACAACATGTTAGAGCAAAGGTTCCCGAGAAAAATGTACTATTTTTGTAACAATGGTGGAACAAGTCAAAAACATAACTGATAAAAAAAAAAGATTATGCATTTTATACATATGTAAACCTAGAACTGTTTGTTTCTGAACCACAGTGGTCAAAGAGATAACTGGCTTATTTACTGGAATGGACAACTGTAACAATGACCAGGCGTCTGGATGGAGCCCTTTGATGAGTTCAGACGTGACAGAAAACACAAATATCTTCTGAAAATCCTCCAAAGTCACATCTCGCCTGGTTTGGAAAAACAAAAAAACAAAAAAAACGACAGTCCATTCTGGTCTTATAGTTTACAAAGCATCCCACCAAACAATTTATTTTCTACATAAATACAATAAAATCTATTGTCTGTGCTTGATACTATTTCTTTTTGTGACTTATTCAACTTAAGTCTGCCAGGTTTGATGATTCGTTCGCTACAGGTGAAAGCACAACATGGAAAGCACCCACATTCCTCCATATTAGAAAGAAAAAGAGAAGCAAAGAGATAAAAATAGTTTGGATACAGTGAAAGTCCTTCAGTGCTTGATCCCTTGTGCTGGTGTGTGGCAGGGGACAGACAGACAGACAGGTAATGCATGCAGACAGACGGATCATGCAGGGAGAAAAGAGGAGGAGCTGCATGGGGTCAGACCGGGGCATCTACAGAAACAAGACAGCTCTCAGACCTGTGAAGGTTAAAAAAAAAAGATTTACCTTATAATAAATGGAAATTACACCAAAATGGAATGCTGCTTTTTTCTTTTTGGTTACTGGACATTGTTTTAAGACTAACAGTGAAGACAGATGGCCAGAGTAGCCAGACAGTGCTAGTTTTGGCAGCGTTTGAGAAACGAAAGCATTAAACAGAAGAAAAGCCATGACTGGCACTGTTGTGCAAAGGTTCTGGGAATGTTCTGGGCTGGGTTACTGAAAGGCATCTCTTCAAGTGTGTTAAAATGAGCCGAGATGTCAGCATATCCCAGCTGAGGTCATATTCAGGATAGCCCGATTATATGCATTTTCATATCCCGACTATGAAAGTACGCAAGTATCACACACACAAAGAAGCTGGCCAACATCTACAAAGGAGGAGAAAACAATGTGTGTCTCATAAAAAGGGAATGTACAGAAAAAGCTAAAACATTATAATAAAAGATGCCCTGCTGCAACCAGACCAGAGGTTTTGTTTTGGCAGAATTTACTTGATTTACTTGATTTAATGCAAACTGTATTGGTATAGATATTATCTTTAGAAATTTACTAAAAAAAGATGATGGCGGAAACAATCTACCATATCCATATCTCAACTATAAAAATTACGGAAAAGATTCGAGACTTAAAGACATTAGTGGTGCGTTAGTAAGGAGAGGGAAGATCTCTCTGCTAGATACATTCAGTTAAAATAAGCAAATTTATTTCTTGTACGTCTGATTGAAATTCCCCCCCCAAAAAAAGAAAATCAAACGTGTTTTTTCCTGTTTGTTTTTTTTTAAGGCATCGATACCTCGATCCTGCTTGGCTGTTACTGTGACCAAACTGTGATTTTTAGATACAGAAACATAACTTGCATACCAAAGCTGATGAGACTTCAGCTGTGAACTTGAAAAATGTTAATTTAAATTAAAACTAAGCATACTTGGCCTGATAAGGAAATAAACGTTGATCATACAAAACCATTTGCAAGGCCCGTCGTGGTGATTTAACACAGGGGGGGTAAAGCAATGGCTGTGTTCCAATTCTAATCCGCCCTCGCTATTCTTCCTATTCTTTCAAATACGTCAGATGATAATCTTTAACAAAGAGGAACAAAAAAAAAGACTCAAACTTCTTGAAATACTGACACTTAACAGATGCCAGGCAAGATATGCGCGCAAGAACATCTGCATGAGAAAGAAAAGGTATGGAATCTGACAAATATGTGCATTAAAATGCAAGGCTGAGCAGAGGGTGACTGCACACCTACTGTAACAGTGTTATGGTACCAATGGGGTAACTAATGAAATAAACAAAACAGACAACAAAAAAGTCATTACTGCTGAGAGACAAAAAACAGCCAGAAAGATGCTGCTCAACACATGATCAACAGCAAAAGGTGCCTTCAGTAACTAAGACCCACAGAGAGTATTGTTTTTCAATACCAACTTCGAAAACAAGATCGTAGCATTTTGTAATGTATAGATATATAATATACTCATTTCTTTTTATATATAAATCTACTATGAACAGACAGTAAATACACAATTGTCCATCATTATACAAAGTAGAAACATTTGAATCCCAACGCTCCCGCAAAAACCCTGAACCCAGAAAACGTACTCATGTAACGTCCACTAAAAACAGAGTCTGAACCCTCACCTGCTGTGAAGTATGTCAGCTTTACAACATAACAGAGAAACAGAGAGTGGACAACACGCACAAAACAACAGGAAAATTGTACAAAAATAAGTCACTAGAGCTCAAAAGCAGAAAAAAGCGAAAGAGAGGAAAACAAACCACAAAAATAGTGAATGTGTGTGGCAGGAATACTCAGGAGATCAGTGTCCTATGTACAGTAAATAACAGTAAATACCACAGCACTCCGTTTCCTGTTCACTTAAAAACGACATTAAAGACACGATTAGTTTTTAGGTCAAATAAAGGCAGCAGAAGGTAGTTGCCCAGAGGGCCAAACACAAGCTGGAAGGAAGTTAGCATGTTGATCAGAGGGGCCACTAGTCTCCTAAACTGGGACTGTTTAATTATTAAATTCAACAAACTACTACGACCTAGCTGCTGGCTGTGTGTGTGGTGCAGAGCGACTGGGAGCTATATCATGGGCTTGACTTCAAAAAAGTCAGAGCAGGAAAATTTTACATCTTGTCTTCTAAAATATTACAACATATAAAAATGCTGATTCAAAAAGATTTGATGCTCAGATTAGTAACGAGACCCGGCCTAACGAAACGATTCAGAATCCAGGAGGACAGGCTGAGCTACATGTGCTATTTAAAGCTCAAATATGTGCATTTGAGCCACGGGCTGTCAAAAAGAGGACTGCATTTTATAATGCAGAACACCTAAAAATGTTTGCATACTATTAAAAAAATATAGAGAGAACAGTTTGTGCTTTATTGTATACGAAGAGGCAGAAACATTCACACCTGCCTCGTATCACCTGACATTTGCAAAGCAGATGTTCTCGATCGAAAGGATCGAAAGATGTTAGGCCAGCTCTGAAAGCTCCAGAACACCCCTCTGGAAAATCCCAGGTGGTATGGTCCTTGTCTTAAAGAGAGGGCTGGTTCAACAAATGAGCCCATGTGAGATTAGTTTATTTCCATTCGGCAAATGTCTGAAAAAGTGAGACAAATTCTAATGTAAATACCGACACTGCTCAGTCGTTGTTATATGTGTGGGGCGGTAAGTGGTTATACTCTACAGAGACAATAATCTGTCATGCTTTGGCTTCATTTTTATGTAACTACTACATACGATATAAGTCCAAGTGCTCCAGTAAAGTGCATGCTACGTATATCTTTCTCTGACAAAGAAGAACTGGTGGCTATGTGACTAAACGATACAATTCCAACTCTTAATTTCCTTTTTAAAGGAGCCACCTCCAACTTGTGGCTGGGAACTACCTTCCAAGCTGACACTGAAAATGAGGGGAAAAGGTGGGGGCAGAGACAGTAGGCTGGTTGCAGGGAATTATAGGTAAACATGCCAAAGTCCTTCAGTCTATGTGCCAACAACATGCAGGCAGTGGATGTCTTGCCAGGATAGAAATGTGTGAGGGCTTGGGGAGAAGAGGCCTCAGTCCCAAAACTATTTTTAAGGCAAAACTCTTCCAGTGGAGTTCAAAAAAATTCCACCAAGTTTAGACGGGGTGGGGGGAAAGGCACAAATGTCTTTTACTCTAACAGGTTTGTGACCTTTCTCATCTGTAACCTTCAGCAACATGGAAAACTGACGTTTTTTTCCCTCTCGTTTAGATATCTGGAAAGAGCAAGAACCCATCTTTAGTCCAGAGTAACAATCACAATAGCTATGGTGGTCTTCACGAAAGCGAAGAGATGAAGATAAAGCAGGGACAGAGCAGAATTACATGAAGAGTAGATGACTGTAGGTCCTCTGCATGGTTCTCACTGGCAATCAAAAGTATGTCTTGTCTAGTGTTTTAAAAGCACTGGCACTGGAGGTTGTCATTACGGGATAGCTGAAACAATCGTATATCCAAAAGTCTTTAAGTGCAATGCAATGCATTTATGCTGATTGCTCAGTGCACCGCTGATCAGCAAAAGTGTTGCTCATCTTCAGTGGTCCATTTTTGTAACGATAAAATGCCACAGACGAGTGTGAGTGATCAAAAAGGTCGTGGATGTTTCTTTACATAGGAGCTTCCTCTTCCATTGGTTCCTCTGCAGCCCTGTTAAAAAAAGATAACACTATGAACAAAGGAGAAGTAACAGATGAACTGTTTAAACTAATTAACAACAAATACAACATATAATGTTACAGCAGGAAAAGGCTGCGTTGAAAGAGTCCTGTAAAAGAAAGTTTTCACAGGATTCAGTAGCGTGTTGAAGCAACAACTAAAAGTTATCATTTTCTGTTTGACTTTTTCCTTCTCTCACATCGTGAAGGAATTTTGGCTCACTCTTCTTTGCAGCTTTGCTTCAGTTTTTTTTTAGATTTGCAGTTCATTGATTCATTTATCTCTCACAGCAGCGTTTCAATCACTTTGGACTTTGACTGGGCCACTGCAGCACTTTGATTCTTTTCTTTTTCAGCGATCCCATTGTGCTTGGGATCATTGTTGTGTCCTGGCCCAGTCGGGGCAAAGGTTTTACTGTAGCCTCACATTTAATTCTAACTACAAGATTCCCAATGTCCTCTGACTGAAAAACAAGCTCCCCCACCGTGCTGACACTTGGTGTGAGGCGTTTGTGCTGATGTGCCGTGTTTGTTTTCATTAAACAAGGTGCTGTGCATTATGGGCAAACACCTGTTGTTCAGAAGCAACTTTGTAAACCTAACTTTAGGCTTTTTCTTGGCAATCCCTCTAAACAAGCAATGCTTCTTCGGGGGAAACTCTGGGTCTGGTGTTGCGGTATCGTGATGACCTGCTTTACCTCCTGAGCCAAAGCCAAATGTACACTAATGTAAACCAGTGACTGTAAATGACGACGACTTACCTCTTTCCAACGTGCTTGTTTGCAAAAGACAATGAGGCCATGGCAGAAACAGTTTCAGCTTCCTCTGCTTCACGCTTGAGGGACTCACTCAAAGAATAACCCAGCGAGGAGGCAGAACGTTGCAGTGAGCACCAGTATTTACCTAATAACGAAATGCAGATAGAGTGTGTGCAGAGATATAATATGTTCAGCTAACTGGGTTTGAATGTGAAGTTTAGCATTTAGAAGCTTTGCTTACCAACTACCTGACTTACCCTTAGGGAAGCTAGTTACACCTAATTATTGTTTATAATGCCAGCAGGATAAAGCAAATACATAATGCTAAAAAAAATGTAAAAGATCTACTCACTGTGAAATTCGATTACTTTCTCCATAGACCGTACCGCATTCGCATTTGGTCTCTGCTGCAGCACCTCATCGGGAATGGGGTCCAACTGAAAGGAACAGAAAACGATAGAAAAATTAAGCATGAAATGTTTTTGTCTATAAAAAGAAAAACGAAACAAGACAATGGCCCTGCACATTTTTACAGTATCAGCGCTGAACCATCATCTGTCAGACTACTTATGGCACCTTTGCTGAAATAAAACTGCTCTAACTTGGCAATTAAGCTATGTCTACTGGGAACATCGGTTAAGCGCTTTAAATGTATCACAGCGTTTCTTCTGGTGAGTTGAATATGGCGAGATAGGCCTTTCTATAAATGTGACTGACAGCTGTTCAGAAGCCTCCCTCCAAAACTTCACTTGAACTAATGCGAGTCCCACCAGGTTTAGGGGATCATTTTTGATTGTGGCCCACGGCCCACAGTTGAGTCAATCCAAGAGGTGGGGAGCAAGTTTGAGCTGCTGACACAATAGAAAATAGGCCTGCAGATGCACACCTCCCACTCATCGGCAGCTTTGCTACTCTTTGACACAATCGACAATGCGTGCTTTGTACAGCGTCCCACTCCAAGGACACAGGCTAGTGCAACAGATGCATAAAAGCAGAAACTGCCAGTTCGCCCAAGCGCTTGCACTGGCACACACGTGCACGCACGAAAAATGCACCTCAGAGAGCTCAGCTCCAAGCCGCAACACACAGAAAACAGGGCTATTCCCCAAAGTGCATTCCCAACCCGGAATGATTCAATTTCCCTTTTGGCCAACTGCACATACGACACTTTCTCATCCCATTTTGTCAAATAGGCTCATTCAGCTCCACATTCCACCACAGACAACATGCATCCCTTTTCTGCTCAGTCATAACCCCAACGGAATAAAGCACCGACTGAGAGTCATGTAAAGAGAGACACGGAGAGAAAGAAAAACAGTTTGGCCTGAGATTTGTGAGCAGAATGCCAGAGAGAAGAGGAAAAAGTCACTGTCGGTTGGTCTCGCTTGGCCGAGGCTGGAAGTTTTCTTATAATTAAAACAAATAGTGTGTGGGAGGAGTTCAGAGGGAAGAGGGAAAAGGCAGTCTGGGGAGAGGGATACTTTAATCCTACTGTGGCACGACAGGCTACATCATGCAATGAAGAATGGACAGAGGTCGCTCACACACACACACACACACACACACACACACACACACACACACAGTTTTAGCACAATATTTTCATTGGCCTATTTAATATTTGACCAACACTTTCATCCAGAGTAACATACAGTAACAATGGACGGTCATTAAGCTTCCTAAAGCTTAATGACCGTCCATCAACTCCAACTATTTATCTATGTAATAAGTCAAAGCCGGCCTTACTTTTCCATACTGTTTAAATCCAAACAAAACCCTCAACGGACCAAAGGGCCGTTCGGGACCTTGCTGATGGTTTTCAGTTGCCTCTTAGTTTCCTTTCCATTCACTTCTTATTTCATTTTAATTCACAACTTGCTTCAATTTAGGGTTAAAATACACCTTTCCTCAACACTAACCTAAAATTCAGTGACAGATCTGCCTCGCTGCCGTTATAGGTACAGCAGTGAGGCCCAGCTACGAGAATGAGCTGCTGCCATGGAGCTCAATTACCGGAGAAGGTTCGGTTCTACAGCGCCCCATTTAGTCTGGCAATGACGTACGCGTCAACCCGTGTCAGCCGGCTCTCCTTCATATCCCGCCTCTTCAACAGAGCTGAACTCGGAATAAATGTCTGGATTATTTCTCTGGTGTTGCCATTTCACAGAAATGAAATCACATTTATGTGATACAGTAATTTCAAATGTCATTTAACTGACTGGACAAAGAAAGGGAGAGAAGCACATGAAATGACCCGAGTCGTATGCAGCTCTGCTCCTTAAAAGTGGTGTAACATTACTTTAGTTGTGGCGGAGAAGGAAAAAGCAGTGCTTATTATCCCATCTCAAAATTTCCAAGTCTGTAGACTGAAATCATTAATCTTTTAGTCAAAACTAACTCCTCCAACCTCCAGGCTACAGCCACCATCTACCCGCCATAACCCAAGCCAGTTCCAGCCCAGAACTACCCAGCCCGTGCAAATCCAGCGTGTGTCAGCTCCCTGTCAGAGCGAGGTCAGGGGTTCTCTGGGGTTTCGTGAGGTTCACGTCAGAGCAGAGTTGGACGAGGGCAGTCTGTCAGCTTGATTGACAGCTGGGCCTCACGCTTATAAACTTTAATGGCTCTTGTCAGGGTAGTCCAGGGGCCCCACCCAGCAGGTGTGGCAAACGCACATATACACACGCATACAGATATGCAAGCGTACTCTAACACAAGCCCAACTTTCTCCAGGAGATCCTCTGTGATGGTAATTCTGTTTATTTGAGTTGGTGGTACTGGCCTTGACCAGATGTCTGGATCTTGGTGTCAATATAAATGTGTCGCAGTCTTTGATCGATAAGTGCGAGAGAATGATGGTTTGAATAATCTCTGAGGAGGTCTACATCGCTCTGTGACACAGCGGTCCAAAATACAAAAACTCCTGCCCAAAGGAACTGAGACACCATGGAAAGCCATGAGCTGAGCGAAAGGAACGCGGCCCGGTAAAAACATTCCTAAGAGAGGCTGAAACCAAAACAGTGGAAAGAGGAGGAATTCCACTTGTTCAATAAAGAAACAGTGCACAAGGCATCCATTGTTTACTGTTGTGTATATGTGCATGTGTCGGCGGTCGCTAAAACCAGTTGATTATGTTATGCTAAGTAAACAAGGAAATGATGTGTACTGTGCAAAGCGGGCCACCTTTTTTGGAAAAAAGGTGTGGGTTAGCCTTGCTCTAGTGGGGGAACAGTCAGATCCAAAGCGGGGGACAGGTGAAGTCGAACGTCTTACTGTAACTGGAGTGTAAACGCACAAAATAACCTCATTGACAGCTGGTAACAATTAGCATATTAGCCAGTTGTTTATCAAATAATTGCTAACAACCGTGGTTCGAGCTGGGCCAACATCTGTTTGTGAGCAATCATCAATTAGTCCAGAGTTCAGAGTTGACTAGTGGAGCTGCCAATGCATCATTCATGAGCTATTTAACTAGAGAAACTTCAGCATTATGCATTAGAGCAGTGCGACTGAATAAAACAGCCTGTAAAGTCCATTCAGCAATTTTCTTCCCTAACTCTTCCCACCAGCTAATTTGAGCTGCTTTCAAAAGAAACCCAATACTCATTATAGCAAAGCTTGTCTGAACCTGCCAAAGAAAGTACGGCTAGAACTCTCACACAAGTTCGAGTAAAACACAGAAAGTACGAGACACAGGGGAAGAGAAGAGGATGTGTAACAGAGTCTTTTGCAGTACCTGCGCATTACCTCCCAGTCCATAATGGTCAACTACAGAGCACCAACAGCATGAACAGTGTTTCAGTTATAGTCGTGTATTGGGTTCATGATACCTGCAGACAAACCCCTCGCCCCCCCCAGGCAGCTCGAAGCAACATAAACAAATGCACAGCTGACCAGCAGTGATGCCTCAGTCCACCCCTCCAACACGCACACATGCACAAACTGAAACAGTCTCAAAGAAAGAGAAAGAAAGTACTCAGTCATTCAAAAAAAAAGGAAGCTTTTTTCTGACTGTTATTCATTTGATGCCCAGCTGGCCTTGGACCCAAAGCCTGGTTGGCAAGCCTTCACTGTTCCTAAACCTTTTTTTTTGCCATTACCAGGACAGAAAAACAAAACAAAAAAACAGGCCTCCATCCTTTCCCTCCAGCTCCATCCCCCACTGACGTTTTCCATCAACATTCCTTGTCCATTACAGAAACGTTTGCTGAGATTACGTTAGAAACATTTGCTTCCTGCTGTTTTGATCTGATCAGGGACATTTTAGTCTACTTTTTCTTCTTTGCTATCAGCTATCAAAGCACCAAACAACTGTGTGAGCTGCCTTTTTTCAAACAGCTGACATCACTTGCTGCCAAAGAGCCAGCCGGAGCAGGTCATGCAAACTCTAGTTCTATCTTTGTAAGGGAAAAACATCATTGTGTTCATCACAACTTTACTCAAACCAGTCTGCCCATTCAACACATGCCAGTAAGGCCTTCTGTACAACATGTCCTGTCAGGCTCCTGCCATATATCTATATATATATTTAAAATCATTATTCAAGATTTTGTTTTTTAAATTAAAGATGAAGCCAAGTTGTTGGGACTTGTGTATAGTTGCCAGGTTTATTGAAAAAGACTCTGAAGACCTGCACAGGTACAACAATACTTACACACGTCTTAATAACAATAGCTTCCTCCCTCCCGACTTCAAATGATTACTCCATTTCCTTTTATTATCAGATTCCAAGACCAAGGTTGACCCTGCTTGCAGAGGTGTGAGGGTAACCACTTTCAGATGTGTATCAGTGACAGGGCCCCGGGTGAGAGGGATGCCCTGCAGAGCCGAGGCAATTGACGCTCCCTGCCTCCTGCCTATTTTCGAATTTTCAGCTCCCCATGGCACTCGTCCAGGTACCTCCTCCAAACCCCTGCTGAGACTGGTGCTCTACAGGCGGCTGAAACCTTAGAAGCAAAGCCCCTGGCCTGAAATATTATTTTTGCTTCAGGGCGGTACCGTGAGTAACGAAAGTGTCCTTCAAGCTGGAAGTCATGTGCACAAACTTTCGTGACAGCAAAAAGCATCCGCCCTTCTGAAGTGTCCTTGAATTCCTGAAGCTTTAACAGATGTAATGGCAGTGCTATGTACTGCAGCTTCAAGTCATTGGTGGGCAAAATGCAGGTACAGAGAGGCAGGTTATTACATTTATTCCAAGTTCAGGCATTTCCCATGAGCTGGAAGCTTTCTTTGATCTGTTTAGTCAGCGGTTAAAACATCGCCAGCGTGCTCGCGATGCACTTTACGATTCTTTTTAGAAACGCCATTTTTATTTTGTTTTTCATGCAGGCTTTGTTTAGAGTTTATAAAATAAAAGTACATTTTTAATTATTATTGCTTTTTAGTATTTTGCATTAAAGTGTCCCGAGGAAAATGTTAATAACACTGCATCAATACACTGTTACATCACATGGTTGATGTAAGTATTTGTGTTTCAAGGTGCTCTATACTGCTAATGCTGCAGAACTGCAGAAGATGACGGTTTTAGCAGGAACAGAAACAACTCCAATGACAACGATCTGAGCCTGTGCGTGTGTCTAAGACTCCAGTTTAGATTGTTTGATTTCTAAAAATAAATGTTAATATATGTCAGTCTGGATATTAATCCTCGATGTAAAGTGTCTCTCAAGAATCTCCACTTGAAACACGCGGTTCGGTGGTTCTTTTGCAATGAATCAGACACCAGCTAGAAGAAATCTGTGGGTAGCCATGAATCACAGAGCTGCTCCACTCCACAACCTACACACTCCACAATTAACCTTCTGCCTGGAAATCCTCCGTCTGACGTATGTGTGTGTTTGGTGCTCACTTCCTGTCTGAGTGGTGGGGTAGATGAAGAAAATGTGAAGAGCTTGGGCTTGGATGAGTTAAAAATAAAAAATCAGCCTGCTGTTGTTGCAGAATTGTACAAACTTGTGGTGCAGTAATAAAATATTTTTGAAAACAGGTTCATCCTTCAGCAGGGACTATGAACTAAAACACTGCTGTTATGTGCAATGTAAGAAAATACATGACAAACACTTAAATATTGAATCCTAAAACATTATAACAGCAAATCAAGAACCTAAATCATCGCTCAGTGATTCATTTGTAACACTTTTTGTTTTAGTGTCATTCATTTAAAGTGTACACAAAAAGTCTGCAGTGTTACTGAACCGCCTACTTACACTGGAGCTCAAACTCCAGTGCAAGAATTATATGAGTGCTTCACATATCATCACATATCAGCTGACACAGCCAAACGGTCATCTTTAATGTGCTGATCAAGAACAGTTTGACAATACTTTATACAAATATTTAAAGTATTCTCTCCTTCTCTCTCTGCACATCTTACCTCATTGCCAAGCAGAGCAGAGATGCAGGCTTCAGAGGCATCACATATGGCTGTGAGGTCGTGACCCCCCTCCAAGGCAAGCACCAGCCGACCGCCTGCCAGACCCATCAGCTGCCTGGTCAGGTAGCCAAAGCCTGGACAGACAGGAAATCACAGCAGAAATGGCAAAGGGAGGGAGAGAGAAAGAGCAAGAAAAGAAAAAAAGAAGAAGAATGAAATGGTATTCAGCCTCTAACTTCCTTTCTGGATATTGATCAAAGAAAAAAAAGGGGCTGGAGCGTGGATGAAGGAAAGGGTGAATGCATCACAGAGGAAAAGAGAAAGCGAGTGCACTGTGGATTTACTGGGGGGCAAAAAACAAGCCTAATATAAGCCAGGTTTAATTTTAATAAATGTGGCTTTGCGTTTAGTCTTGGTCACAGCCTTTGATGTTTTTCCTCTCAGGATGAGGGGCGTTCTTATATATGTATTCAGCCATACTTTAGTCCCCCTAAATTCTACCATATCCCCTCTTCCTGCAATCCTCTTTAACCCACCCATAACCCCCCCTCTTTGACAACAAAGACCCCTAGCTCTTATTTGAGATCTGCTGGATGGTTTTAGAAAAGCTCTTTGCTGTCACGCCAGGGTCTCTATCTGAATATGTAAGTCAGATATGCACACTGCACACAAAAGGGTTGAGTTTATGTTTTTGAGTCTTTCCTAGCATTGAAAGCAGTGTAGCATCACACAGCATACGGCACGAGTGACGTGGTGCACGCCTTAAGATGTGCATATATGATTCAGCTCATAGGAAAAAGAAAAAACAGGTTTAGAAGAAATGAAATGGACAGTTTGAATCAGCACTTACATTTGGCTGTCAGTTTGTATCCTCCCAGCGGTGGAGCATGTCCATCTACTGCATCAAAGCCAGAAGATACCAGAACCATATCAGGCGCAAACTCATTGGCAATAGGCATGACCACCGTCCTGGAGAAACAATAGGCAACGTAATGTATCCGTAAAAACACTTTAGTTAAATCTCAGTCAGTCAAAGGTTTTCAGCTTCTGATGTCTATATTTCGACCTTACACATCAGCATCTGCATGCTTCTTATTTGGCTTGCTGCCCCACACAGGAAGGCCAGAAACCAGAAGTAATTTTAAAGTCTAGTGTTTCTCAAAAACATCACAAAAACCTTGATGATAAGTGAGGTTAGATTTTGTCACACAGCCTTGTGGAAAATTCTCACTATTATATTATATTTTTCAAGCAAGGCTATCAAAAGTGTCACACTACATTTCACTGGCATTCTTGCAACCGGATATTCTTGAACTTCCACATATGGTTAATATTTGATCTAAATGACAGCGTGACTGTATGAAACATGTATTTTTTTTAAAAACAAATGCATTAAATACAGCAAACACTTTAGATTAGAAAGAAATGCAGCTCAAACCACCAAAAGGAGAATCAAAACCACCAAGCCTGAGATTTCAAGATTAAATTATAACACTATTAGAAGCTGTCCCATGTGAATATAAACAGTTCGTTTTTCCCACTGCCACATTTCCAATACATGAAACTGTGTCAAAGGATAAGGAACTCACAACAAAGCATACGTGGACATTAAAGAAGCACAAAAACCAAAGTGCTCACATCAACAAACTCAGGTCTGACAGACTTATAAATACCAAATAACGATTACCTCAGCCAAGGTTATTAAACACGATAGCTCGGAAGGTTGAACTTTGCAGTCATGTTTATAATCCATTAAAATTTGGGTTAGATGTACCAAGGTCTTCAAGGTTAACCTGATGATTTATTGTTTGAAAATTGACAAAAATTATTATAAATTGGCAGCTTATAGAACGTACCATATATAGACTTAAAGTATCATGTCAGATTTGACCTCTGCTTTGAGATCGAGGGACTGATCTGAAGGACAAAGTGATAATAATAGTATGTAGAGCTGCTGAAAACTATGTTAATAACTGCCATCGTCTTTAGGCATATAGGGACTGCTATATGGCTTTGTATCAGTATTGTGTTAGCTCTGATGGCTAAAAGAAGAGTAACAAGGACTGCTATAAAATCAATATACTAAGAAATGCCTTCAGTGTTCTTAGTGCCCTCGTGATGTTGCTTTCTTCCACTCTGGGGATGCTACAATTCACTTGCACTGTCAATGAATTGCAGTATTTTTTTAAAAAAAAATTCTCCATTTCATGGTTTTCAAAGCAAACATCCAACTAATCAGTTTGTTTGTACAGTATGTGTGTGGTAAGGAAAACTGCCACATAAATGTTTGAAGTGGAAGTTTTGGAAATTTAGTGCAATGCACCGCATGAACCTTAAGTAAAAAGGAAAAACGGAAGGACAGATATAATTGCATATGTGTATGCGTGTTAAGTACGGAGGATAACTAAGACTGGATGGGTGTGGTGAATGAGGGCTGCTTGTGCACAACCTTCATCTGACTGCTTGTGTGCAATGTGTCATACACAGAAATCAAATCAACAGTGGGATAGTGTGGAATGATTCACTGCAAGCTGTGGCTGGAAAATCCAGTCGGGTTTATAGGATGACCTTGTTTTGAAGAAAGGGTTTTTGACCAAGCAGATTAGATAAAATAAGATTAGAGTTGTTTATATTTAGCTTTTTTTGTCGTCCTATCACAAAATAACAATAATACAACTTTTAAGAAGTGAAAACGTTAGATGTTTATGGGGTTTCCATAAATTATGAACCTGTAATAATCAATCCTTGAACTAGTAATAACAGGAGGGGCACAGACATATCATGTGACATAGCATTCTGGTTTAGCATAATTTACAATGTCTAACTGAGTTCATAAATAGGACTTCCCAGATGGCAAAACAAGTGTCTCTGTCATTCGCTGTGGGACCTCTGGCATGGCACAACAATTTTTCTGGGGCCTGGGATATTTGGGCAAGTAGCGTTTTAGTGAGGTCTGTGACTGATGGAGTACCACAGGGTTTCGTTGTAGGTCCCCTGTACTTTGCTGACCTCAGGAACACGGTGTTGGTTTGCCAGCTGTGGGTGAACAGCGTGCCCTGAGCTCCGTAGGCCGCAGGTTTTTCCATCTCTTGCTCACCACCAAATTATAACCCTTAGCTGTGCGCACCCCACCCCCCACCACAACACAACACTCCTACATACACACAGCTGTCTGAGGGAGAGGCGGGAGGTAGCACTGGGAGGTTTTTGGGAGTCCCAGACAGTAAGTATACGCAGAGTGTGAGCGTCACTGTGCGCTATCGTGCAGCTGGCAGTGCTTCAGATGAAAACGTCAGGTCGAATAGGATGAAAAACAAAGTGAACTTAATCGAGTAAAGACATAAATGAAAAGTGGATGAATGAGGCAAAATACGTGACATACTGCATCTTTTTTTTGTTGTTTTCCAGCCTTTCATATACTTCAAGTCAGACAGGCGTAAACAACACAATCGTATACACGAGCAACACAGATAATTATGTTTGGATTTATGTTAAATTAAAAAGGACTTTTGCTAAACCCTCTGATTAACTGCTACATTTATTCAAGCATACAACCTTGGCCCATTAACATTTGGGGGCCATAAAGACCCCACACTAAAAGAAGCCTGCCACAGACGCTTATGTGGCCTGACACACGACTTGGTGGGAAACCTTGACTGCCTCAACCACCAAGGGCTCCTCCACCCTCTCCCCTCCAACCTTGAGCACAGACAGCAACTAGTTCTGGTCACAATGCTGAAAACTGCTGGTGTCGACAGTTCCACACCCCGGCCCACTGGAATAATATCCTGACATTTAAACAAATAAAAAGCCACAGTGATCAATTACCAGGCTGGCAGAGAGGGAAGTAAGTGGTTTTGAGAAGGGCTAATTGTGCGTGAATCAGAGGCTATGCACGCTGAGATGAAAAAGACTTTTTGTTAATTAAGGGAGGGGAGAGTTTACGACTGAGCCGTAAGCGATGGGACATCCTGACCAAAGAGGCTGAAATCTAAACCACTGCTGGCTGTCTCCCAGTTACATTTAACTACAAATGCAATTACTTGACAGCTATGTGGTCTAAACTTTTGTTTAGCATTGTTTGGCTTACCTAGCAACAGGTGCAGCTGAGTCTGCATGCACAGAGAGCACAAAGGAATGCTGAATGGCTGTTGCACTTCAGCACTTTATCGCCGCTATGAGATGGCTTTCATAAGAATACTCAAAATAGATGCAGCGGAGCTCAGGTTCGAAAACAACGGATCCTACACTTCCCGTTTCTGCAAGCCAGAATAAGCCTGGCGACGTCACTGGGGGTATTTCCTCAGTCTTTTCAGAGAGAAGGAGCTCCTGTCCACAGAGTGAGGAGCATTCCCTCAGCTGTATGAACAGATCTCCATTCGTAAAATCTGTGGAGGCGAACACATATCTTCGATTGGCGCCGCTTTAAAAGACTTGACCATGCTCAACCTTATAATGCACACTTTTTGTCATTTACTCTGCTCCAAGTAATTTCTCCTTGTCTGATTCCAGTGAGCACTTTTAGTATTTGGCACATGTCACCCAACATGATATCAAGTGTGCACACTCGAAAAAGTTAACGCGGCAATAGGTCTCGGCATAGCTGTCATTTTTTTGAGCCAAGAAAAACTTCCTCTCTCGGGACTACACATCTGTATGTAATTAATCTAGTCCTGAATTTATACATTGCCAGATCTTGATTATGCCCTGTGATCCCATGTACTTCAGCTTTGTAACATGAAAAGCAGTACTGTCATGTACAGAATTTATAAAATAAAATAAAAAAAAGTATTACTATCCTATCATTTTGTATAAGATGACTGGCTCTGGTCTAGATGAAAATGCCACCAAATTAGATATTTGTAGGCTTTAAAGCTCAGAGAAATTCATTCTCATCGAAAAAAAAGAAAGAAAGATCCTTCAGAGGGAGCGGCACTTGTCAAACCAGCAAGCAAAAGGTTAAACTGCAGGCTTCCCCCCTTCGTTCATAAAAAATGAACAGGAGAGCAGGAGAAGAGGGAGAATAAGAGAGCGAAAAACTCACACACGCACACTTACACTTCAAAGCCCTGTCATCTGGCTCTGCGGAGAGCTGGTTTGAATTAAATTTAATTCTCCTCCTCTCTCGTCTTTCCAAGTTCACGGCAAAAAGAGGGGGGTGGGTGGGATGGGGGTGAGAGAGGAAGAGAGAGAGAGAGACGGGGAAAGAGACGGTGCTTCTGGTTTTCATTAGGGACAATTTTCTTATCTTTTTTCTCTGTGCTTTCTGGAGGCTCAGACTTGATCCCCTGCAAATGCAACGTGGCACAGGCCAGAGGAGGAATGGGAAGGTACTGGCTGCGAGGCACGCATCCCCTCCTCAAGACAGAGAGAGGAAGGAAAAGACCAAAACACACAAGTAATAAGAGTGAAAGAGCAACTGTGTTCACCAGGTGTTGATTTTGGGTTGTAGATGTGTGAGCAAACAGATATGAAAGGTGTGCATTTGCACATCTGTTTCACTGTGCACATTTTGCACACAATCATGCAAATTTGAATCAGGGCATGATGCATTTGTTTGACAATGAGTGCATGCAAAAACTATGCATGCACGCATGCGTGTGTGTGTGCGTTTGTGACAGATCTATGACCTGCGCACAGGTTTGCTGGTGCCCCCGTGGGGCATATAAATTGTCCAATACCTCTGGAGCCTCTGGGAATTAATGGTGACAGGACCTGAGGTTCATGAACACCAAGCTCCTATTATGCTTCACGCAAAGAAGGCTGAATCGCAATCGCATAAACAACCTCAGCATGCACAGGCTGATATGCAAATGCATGTATCTGTGTTCATCACTCCAGGACAAACGCACACGAAACAAGGGCATAAGAAAAGTTGATCCAGATGACGGCAACACTGTTAGTCCAGTGTGCGTTAAGAGTGTAAAATAAAATATTAAATAATTGTAAATGAGGGGAAAAAAGCGTGAACTCTCTTTTCTGAGGCAAATTCCTAATTACAGGAAGCCAGAGTTTGAGTGAAAGTTCCCTTTGGTTCAGTTAACTGTGTTTTCATGATTATATTTTTGGAACTATTCAAGAATTTCTAAAACTTGAAATGAGTGTGCAGGGTTCATTCTTTCCCCTCCTAACGCAAATAAACATAAATACAGAGTTATAAAAGTAATAACTTAGTAATTTAAGGTCTTCCTAATGGTCTCTTGTGCTGTTAGTATTGGAGAGCTCTCAGTTATATTCATCTCAACTGTCAACACAGTCATTAACATTTAAAAGGTGATTTAATACAGAGCACGGTTACTAGTCTCTTTTTGTGGTTTTATTTATTTATAAATTCCTGAGAGTAGCACGTCTACGATGGTAGAGGGAGTGAGAATGAGGCAGCAGCTACTGGCTTCAGTCATAGATTATAAGTAATAGCTGCAGTATGACATACATTACGTGGCTGTCATCAACGCAGATGCAAAGAGCAGGGTAGAAAGAGGAGGATGAGGAGGAGAGAGAAGAATACAAAGGAGAGAGATGGGGAGCGAGAGCACCCTGGGTTCTGGGGTGCATTAAGAAGCTAAGGTGTACTTCCGGGGGATTGCGTGCCTAAAGCCGCGATGAGCCAGTGGCCTGTTGGTTTGATGTGTCGGGCTCGGGCCAGATGGACAGACAGTTGCAAACATGGACTCATCTTCAAAGAGCGCTGGAACCAATCCAGGCCTTTTCCTTTCCAGCTGTGTGAACTAAAAATGTATGAGAGACAGGTACATGTCTGCACCGAGTCCATGCCTGTATCTGTGGAAGCTTATGTATAGTTATAGGAGCGCGCCTAACGGGAATCAGATGGGATAAGGGTGAGCACCATAAGTTCTTAACAACTACCAACAGGTAATTTGTTACACACTGTACTTCATACTCCAAGGCTATGACAGGAAGAATTAGACTGCAGTGAGTGACATCACCGTCTTACCTGAATGCAGCTAGATACTCTGCATCCCCCATAGGAGGGTCCAGTCCCCCAGTAAAGGCCATGTTCACGTTAAAACCTTCACCTGCTCCACTGCCCACCTAGGAAGCACAAACACACGTGACTGGGTTTGTTATGTGTGGGCTGACCGAAGGTTTATTAAAAGCATTCGTCGTCTTTACCTCATCGGGTGCGCCACTTCCCGGGAAGAAATTCCCATCATCGTAACGATGCAGGGACAGGTAAAGGACACTGGGGTCAGCGTAGAAGGCCTGCTGGGTGCCATTGCCATGGTGGACATCCTGGAAAGATTATAATGGGCATATTGTTATTAAAAAATAAACATATAATAATATTTTCAGTGTAATTGTCCGTTAAATCTCTTCGGTCAAAGAAAAACCAAATACCAGGGGCACATAGAGACTGCCTCGTCATTAAGATGGATTATGATGAATAGGTTTGAGGAAATTAATGAGATTCACAGAAACAGGACCATCAATCTCTGCACCTCCACTTGGACCAGCTGACTGATGCAGAGAGAGAGTCCTATACTGCCAGACTATATCATCTCCTTCCAGCCTGTTGCAATGTCACAAAAGGATTCAGCGTGATTCAATAAAACACTCGACTTCAACAACTGCTCACTTTTGCCAAAAGCGTCAATTATAAATGACCTCATTGTCTATGTCTATGAATGCTATAGTACACAATTTCTAAAAATGTCCCGGCGGCTGGAGGCGAGTGCCATGACAATGAGCCTGCACTCAGCGTCCCCCTGTGACAGACAGAGAGGAAATTAAAAGGCCCTTCAAAGGCTTTGGGGAATGGCCGTGACCAGCCAGGGATGCCACTGAACAGCACCGCTCCTGGACACGACAAAAGCTCCGTCATACCTTCTTATAAATTTTATTTTTTTCTCTCTGAAGAAACAAGGGATAGTAGGGATTATTCTGGGATGCAACACGAGCATAAAGAGAAACAAAGAGTAGCTAGCCCACGTTATCAGTTTCTCTCTCAACTCTTTGTCCTTCAAGTGAGAGCAGACGTCTACAGCATGTAGATGCAGTCCTCTATAGCTCTGTGTTGCACCTATAGACCACCAATGCACTACCTGTGCATACAGGTATGCTGTCATGTAACAAACATCCCACTGAGAAACTCACCCAGTCTACGATGAGGATTTTACTGACATTGAGCCTCTGCTGCAGGAGCTTGGCTGCTATGGCGACTGAGTTAAAATAACAGAAACCCCTGAGGATTGAACAAAAAAAAAAAAAAAAAAAAGAGAAGAAGAAGACAGCAACAAAATGATGACATTTTAAATTTTATACTCATGCTTAAGCAATATCATTTGCAACATGCAGTAAGTGCTGTATAAAAAGTACAGAAACACTGAATGTAAGAGGATGAGGAAAACAGCTTTGTAAGATGAGGTGTGGATTACTTACATAGGTGTGCTCTCCTCAGCGTGGTGTCCAGGGGGTCGAACGATAGCGAAGCCATTCTGTCGGCAAAAACAGATCACAGATGACACGCCTGCTCACTTCATTTAAAAGACTAGTAAAAAATAGTTTCACAAATCCACTGCTGGATGCAAAAACCCACACATGGAAATCCATAAAGACTGCGCTTGAACAGTTTCTTAATTGCTTATTTAACGTGGGGGCTTGGGATAGTGGGCCTACACAGGCTGAATTAGCCCCTCGTGTGGTCCCCTGGACAGGTGTCCAATCCATCACAGGGCTAACACACAGTGACGCATAAACACACACTCTCACATTCATACTTACAGCCAACTCATCACAAATTAACCTAAAAGGCATGCTAACACAACTGGACTATAACAATGAACACATTATTTTCCCAGCATCGCTATTTACCCCATAAGGACGAGTAATGAGTAGATGAACAGAAAGAACACAAATACATTCAGAAGTATTAAAATCTATTTCTGTATTCTAAAGAATACAGATGTTAGCTTCTCCCACTGAAAGTGCATGCGTGTCCTCACGGGAACAATGAGTCTGTTAAGGCGAGCTTTGTCAAGGCAGGACTCCAAGCAATTGTTTTTGGAGGGTCCCAGCGCAATGTGGGGACATTAGATAGATGTTTGAGCTTATGTAGAGCGATTGCAAACTGGACTAATGATGTTGAGTCAGCTGCAGCGGATTAGCAGCCAGCCGGAAGATTACTGTAGCGACAACTGCCTCTACTGGGTTCCCCACACACGGTTAAAGAACTCTGTACGGTACCATATGTATGTGAGTGAGTGAAGTTTCTCTATACAAAGAAAAAAGTAATTAAATTAAAACAGACGTGGGGGGAAACAGAAAGTAGCAGACGCAGAGACAGAAGTGTGTGTGTGTGTGTGTGTGTGTGTGTGTGTGTGTGTGTGTGTGTGTGTGTGTGTGAGTGTGAATGTGTGCCTTCAGTAGATTTATGGCTTTCTGTGGAGTTCATAGAGTTGTTGGTGCAGGTGGAATTTGGTCATTTGGCCATGAAGGATCCTCAGAGAACCGTCTGCATGTGTGTAAGTATGCGTGTGTGTGTGCGTGTGTATACAAGCATTAATTTGAGGGTAAGTCAATACCAGCCAACTTTAAGCAGGAAATCACTCAAACTAAACTGTGTTGTTGTTAATTGTGCAAAGTGATGCACAATCACTCATGCCCACTCAACAGGATGCTAGCAACCCCACCCAAAACTCAGCTGGGTTTCAGCATGGTGTGCTACTGTTTCTTGCTACAGAAAATCACAAGATAGTGTGCTATACTGGTGCAAAGCTAACGCTAACCTGGTCTGCAGGTAGCTTTGGTGCAACACTTCTAAAGGGGGCCTATTAATGGGGACTGCTGGCGCTTGCGGTGCGTGTGCACCGGGTCTCCCTGCTGGGTTCAAACAGCAAGCCGCCACCGACACAGACGCATGAGTCTGGCTGGGATGGGGAGAGGCGTGATGGGGTGGGGATGTCTGTCTGGGAGGTGCAAAAGTTGGTTCTGGAACTTTTTCCTTTTTTTTTTTTTTTTTTTTGGAAAGTGTCTGGAAGTACGGCCGTATAGCACATTACTAGAGGTGGCCTGATATAGTGCTCTCTTTGCGCTGGGCCTTGTTCTGTCTGTAAGCCTATGTGACTGGAACTCAGGTGGAAAATCGACTAAAGCAGTAAGACCTTAACAAGGATATTAAAATCAAACCCCTCGAAGTTGGAGGGGACCAATTATACTGCAGAGTCCATTTGAGTTAGGTTTCACATAGCATCTAAAGGTTAACGCACATTTACCCGCTCCTATAGTCCACAAGTGCTCCAATGCCTAAAAATACACTGCAGCCCTGCAAACAGCCATGACTAATCGAACTCCACGGAGCATCCAAACCAACCTTCAGTTCTCCCGATGCTACTTTGAAGACGAGCTCCACCACAGAGCCAACAGCCAGACGCGCTGCGCTGGATGAATGGACTTCATTCCAAATGGTGTCGCTGTCCACCTGCCAACACACACAAACACACATGAGGCCTTGTATTGTTTAAATAACATTTTCAAACGGAGCCAAAATATGCAACTTCATACTGTTTTCCACTTATCTATTTTTTGCTGGTGTTACTGACAGCACTCGAGTGGGGCAGAAGTCGTAAAACTGAGCACATTTGAAATCATTTAGCTTGTGTCATTTCACAGCATCAAAGTTACTCTTTGAAAGTTTGTCTGCAGCGGTGCAAGAAGGGCTGGAAAATTTATTCACTGTGAGGAAAACAATAGAGAGAAACACTACGAGACATAAAATGAGAGGATTCATCGTGCTGTGTATAATACAACAGACTTTCTAAAAATCCCTTTTATCCGTAACGATATGACACTGTAACTCCGCACTCCAGAGACCAATCAAAGACTTAAGTATAATGTGATGAAAACACAAAAGCCTTAATTAATAACAGGTTAAGCAGCAAATTTATAGTAAGCTGTCAGTTTTAAGGTTAAACCATATAGAGGCGTTTTCAGGCAAACAACACTCGTTACATTTACAGATATTTAGAGACATTCCATAATTTATCCACCATAAAATATTACACGACAGAAAAAAAAACTGTAAAAGGCCGATTAAATTTTTTTTTTTTTGGTATAGAACATGAGTTTTTTTTTTAGTTTTTTTTTAAAAAGACTAAAATGTGTGTGTGTGTGTGTAATCGTATCTTTGTGGGGACCAAGAAATGGACGTTTACTATACGTGTGAGGACCAAAATCCTGGTTCCTGCAAGTCTGAAGGCATTTCTGAGACTCAAAATGTGGCTTTAGTGACAGGGTTACAATAGGGTAAGGGTTAGGCATTCATATATCATGGTTAGGGGTAGGGTAAGGGGATAGGGAAAGCTTTATGTCAATTAGATATACCCATAAGATATGAATACCCGACGTGTGTGTGTTTGAGCATGCTTAGACACGGGGCAACTATTCAGTGGTCAAGCCTGATTAATGCAGAAGCACGGGCAGCCCCCCCCCAGCCCAAATCACTACAGTACCTCCACACACATGCATACAAGCCAAACAGACCACAATAGTGTGTGTGATTGATTGTACGCAGAGGGCCACGCACAGGATAATATACACACCCTCCATCAGGCATGGCAGATACTGCAGGCAGATGGAGCACACGATAAACACAGAGAGAAGAAGCTGGCTGAGGAAAAGAAGAAAGTGAAGGCCTGTGTGTCCGTGTGTTTTGAACCGTGCACACATGTGCAGAGCGGCCGACGCCAGAGCTCTAAGCGAGGCTTTCCTGATGTAAACCTGGGGGTCTTTGAATATGTTAACTTTAACCTGCCAGTCGTTCGCCCTTTCATCCACGCCGCTGGCCTTTCAGTCAGTCAACTGACCGAGTGGAACATTAACCTTAGCCACCCAGTCAGATCCTCGGTCCTTCAACCAGTCAGCGAGCCAAGTGAGTCGACAGCCTTTCAGGCAGCCGCCCCCCCTTTTCCTCCGGTCTCCAGTGACAAAACTGATCAAGGCCGGATGATTACTCCATAATAACATCCACAGAGAAGAAAAGAGGCTCTTTTAAAGTTGCGCCAAGAAAGAATTTGTCATGAAATGAAACTGTGGAGCGCTCAACATACACTAAAGATACTAAAAAAAAAGGAGGGAGTGAGGAAGTATGGAGTGCATTGTTGATGAGTGACTAATGGAACCCAATGTGAAGAGAGGGGAGCGCGGTGTAAGTGGATGACAGTATGTAGTAGCCGAGTCAATGACTGAGCGAGCGAGCGAATCAAGAGTCAAGTGAGTGAGTGAATGGGAAACTGAATCATATATACAAGTCAGGTTAATGAGCGCAAACAGATGCTGCTCTGAAGCAGCGTGAGTGCTTTATTATTTCCCATGTTGATGTTTAGTTTTGCCTCAAGCCTGGAGGGGGACACAAGCTCGTCGGGGAAAAGTGAAAGGGAAGTGGTGCGTGTGTGTGTGTGTGTGTGTGTGTGCATGTGCGTGCATACGTGTGTGAGTGAGTGTATGTGTTAGAGGCAGAAAATAGCGGGAACGTGCTGGTATGACAGAATGATGGTTCTCCACAGGCTGACAGCTTAATTTGAACCCCCTTCCTCTGCAAGCGAGTGAGTGTGTGTATGTAAGACTTGTATGTGTGTGTATGACAGGAAAACAACAATTTAGTCCCATTTGCCATTATAAAGAGCAGAGCGGAGCAACGCAGAACTCCGGCTTTTCTTGTTCCCACCGCAGCAGCAGGAGTGGAGGCCCCAAAGGAGGCAAGAAGAGGAGAAAGGAAACAGAGGTATGAGGAGATGAGGAACGATGTAGAGGGATCCAGTATGTGGCAAGGTAGGCATGATGTAGCCTTTCAAATACTCAATATTGTGAAGACAACAACAAAAAAAGCACACACGCACACACAAAGACACACACACACAAACAGGTGCACAACTGTTCCAATGTATCAGTTTTCAGATACATTATCACTTCCAACTTGAATCAGCCATCGAAATCATTGCCTTAGCACACAAGCATCCCCAAACACAAACTATACAATGCACACAAACAAAGTCATACCCCCTGCCCCTCACACACACACACACACACACACACACACACACACGCATACACACAGCTCGTAACATCTGGTTACAATTACTAACACGGCGGAAAGGCGAGCAACAGCTTTTGTTGCCTCTGGTCCTTGAGGGGTGGTGTTTGTGTGTGTTTGTGTGCGTCTGCGTGCTAGTGTGTCAAGGCTGTGTGTCTGTGTGTGTGTTTGTTTGGTGCAACGAGAACAAATGGGACCATTATTTAGGCAGGGGGCAGAATGAGTGGGCGAAGGAGACACTTATTATACTGCTATTTGATAAGGCTGAAACTATGCTTATTTGCTTCGTTCCAGAGTCGGATGGAGCTGTGCCAGATGGGTATTGATTAGACTAACACTGTTGTAAAAACACAAGCGTCTATTACAACAATTTTCCACTGAATAAACCAGTATGACTAACAATGGCCTTTTCCAAGAAATATCAAGAGCGCAAATTACAAATGCTTAATTAGACAGTGAATATTTGGAAGATGACTTAAGCATGAATTAACAAACAGAGAAAGTGACTTACCCCTATGCCTCCACACGGCAACCTCACAAACATGGGATTTACTGAACCTGAAGAGAAAGAAATGAAGTCAGGAATTAGAAAGAGAGAAAGCAAAAGTGAAAGGTTACTAAGGGAAGAGGTTGCACTGCGGACTCACAGACACCCTTAAAACTATTTGACTTTGTGACCTTATCTAACAGCAATAGTACACAAGGGCATGCTTTAATTAGGTGAGGTGAAGAAAAAAAGTATCTGCTTGACCTCTCAATCAAGCCTTCTTCAGGAAAAAAAAATTTCGATTTGGCCAGAGAGGGGTCAGTTTGTCACTGAAGAAGAAAATCAATAAACTTCACATTTCTGACATGTCTGAAAACAAACTAAGCTGACGTAGTTACTGAACCTGAGTCGACTCTTTTCAAATGTGTGCTTACACTTTTAATTTCCTTTCAAACAAAACAACATCAGCTTACTTTATTATTTGTAATTTCTTTTCAAATTAAATCTCACTGCTTAACATAATCCTAATCCAGAGTTAAACACTACACCACTAACAGATATTTAATATAGTGTGAATACTTTAATTCCTGATTAGCCGCCACCTTTGTGGTTTATTCCTTTACCCAGCTCTTACTGTAGGCTATCCCACTTGTACGCTGAAGCGAGGAGGAGTATCTGGTAAGACTCCTGTGTGAGCAGTAATAATAAGAGGAATTTATGCCTCCACTGAATGAAAGCCAAGATCACCACTGGGGCTCGCCCCTTTGGTTTTTTCACATAATGCAGACTACTTCACTACACCTGCACTTTAAGGCCAGACATAAGTGACTAAGCAGCCTGTGAGACTTTTAGTTTAGCAGCTCTAGTTGGTCCTTGTCTTATCGTAACACCTCTGGGGACTTTATTAGAAGGACCTTTAGTTATGATACGATTTAAGCATTAGAACAGATTCCTTTAAACGGACCCTGCAGAGTCAGGCGGTCAACTTCAGACTTGTGAATAAATGCATGAAACTCTACAATTCTCAAAAACCCAGTAAGTCTTAAAGCATCCACAGTTTTTTTAGACTAAACTAATGAGTAATCTAGTCTAGGAGGTGAAGCAGCGCACGCTTGGAAAAAGTGTGTTTGTGAATGTGTGTGAGGAAGCATGTCTTACTGTCTAGTTTCTGCCGCAGCGGGTTAGTTCCATATAGCATGACGTGGGCTTCAGAGTGGACTGTTTGCAACTCCTCCAATGAGGCCTTCCTACCACGGATACACTGAAAACAGAGAGGAAAAAAAAGATACACAACTTCTGATTAGCTTTTCATGCTCCGCATTTAAACTGCCTGCAAAAACAGGATAGGAGAGCAGAGTTCTGCAGAAGTTTTATCATATTGTTAGCCTGAAGAAATAATATACAGGGCGTCCCAGTGTTGTCACTGAGTCAGTTTAATATTAGATCATATTCGAAACCTCAATGTGAGAGTTTTCACCTATAAGAACAAGTGTTAAAAGAAGTGCATTAACACTGCCTCCTTCTGGCTACGACAACAACCTGCAATAAAGTGGTAAAACATCACTGTCAGGGGAAAATAACACAAACACTAATATATGAAACAATTTCCAATGACACAACAACAAATGTGCTGGTTTTTTCTGTTTTTTAAATTTGGGCAGGTGTGGTGGGTAGTTTGATTCCTGGCCTGCTTCATAAGTGTTCTTAGATGATACTGAACCCTGAATTGTCCCGGTGCACCTGACTATTTTAGAGGGTGTGTGTGCGACAGACAAGTGCATTATGAATGTGAGGGGAAACATATGAGCGTAGCTTCTAGTGTAAAGCGTTTAGCGTCAATCAAACCAGGAGACGACTGCATAAACGTCAGTGAAGTTAACATTTGCTTCCCCAACGTTTCCAAAGTCTGACAACGATTCTTATTGTTTGCCTCTGAAAGCTAAATACTCATGTACATTTTCTAATTGTCCTTCAATAATAACACAAGTCTAACTTTGCCTTTACCTCACAGTGCGCCCTGAGGCCTGTTTCCTGCAGTCGGGACCAGATGCTCTGAATGCGGCCAGCGTGCTCTGGATGACTCGTTGTGCTACCACATATGCACTGGTGCTTCTGCATCAAAGACTCATACACAAGACCTGGGAAATTCACACACCACCACGCACAAACATATGGGTGATTATGCATCACTGACAACAAGGATAGAAACAGCTGTCACGATGACATTTTTAATGGTCACACCATAAGACGTGGTGTGATTATCATCTATTGCACCTGCTTCTTCTAAAGCAACAGGTTATCATTGTGCAATAAGCAAACACTCTGTTTAGGATGTTTAAACGCTGCACACAGCTACTCACTCTCTGCATTGTGTTTGATCACTGTGGTGCTCGTGACAATAAAAAGCATCACTGCTGTGTGTGTGTGTGTATGTGCAAAGAAATAATTATGTAACTCAGCAGACCTGTAGTGAATCGAGGTTTGGCTGGCGGCTCCTGCACGACCATGGGGAAGGAGGAAGAGGCTGGCGATGACTGAGCTCTCGACAGAGGCCGGTGGCCAGCAAAATTGGCCGAAAGCCCGGCTGCTTCCATCGAGGCTTGGTAATTCCTCAACTGGTGGATCCGCTGCTGCTCTAAGAGCAGAGCCTGCTGCTCACAAACACAGACAGTGCAATATTCAGCAGAAAGCTGGGCTGCAATATGTGTATCCCACCAGAAGATGGCACCAAATACCAACATCTTCCTACTTGCTATAGCGCCCAGTTTAATCAGCTTCCATAAAGATTGTTGCAAAGAACCAAACTACATTTGGTTGTTGAAGCAACATTTTCTAGCTGACATAGGTCCAAACATGAGTGTTTCACATTAAGGCGTCAAAATTATTTTAAACTGCTTACAGAAAAGAAAAGTTATTATGTAACTATTTATGTAATTGTTTTTAAAATGATCTGTAAGCACCTGAGTGGAATATTTCAGTGCTCGCTAAGCAGTCGTGTTTTCCTGCTCTGATGGGTGTGTCTGTCTACACTATGGGCGCCATGGCGACAGTGAGAGGAGTGTCTGATTGAATTTGGCTGAGCGGACAGCAGGGATGGGCTGGACATATTGAGGACATGGTGTCTCAATTGTGTATTAATGTGGCCAAAGAGAGACTGCGCTGTACAAATTCACATGTAACAGAGAGATTTGTTGCTGCTAACAACTTTTACATAAAATACTTGCACGTGTATGCCCGCATGAAGTTGTGCCACGGACTCATTTCGAGGATATTTATACACATATTATACTGGAAGCGGGTTGGGTAGTCAGTCCAGTCGGGAGGAAAGGCAGATCAAACAAATGTGGAGTGTAATGTTTCAGTCACAAGAAGCTCCATCTGTCACTGCTATCAGTGTGTTGTTCAGCCCAGCTACAACACCACTTACTGATTACTGTAATACAAAAAGTATCCTCCATACTGTGTTATCGCTGCCAGTTTGAATCATCATGCACATATATGAAGACATTATGTCAAACATATGAATCTGACACTGCTTTTAGAGTCATGCAAAAGAAGAAACTTTCTCCCTTTTTATAAATGCCAGATTAAACTTGTGGAATTTGAATTACATGCCCAGTCCGTCTTTTCCACTCCAACTGGTCCCCGCCATTCATGCTTACCTGTCTGAACAGGAAGTCCTGCTCAGCCTGCCTCTCTCTTTGCTCCCTCTCTTCTTGCTCCTGGGGATCCGGAGGCTCCTGCTTGATGACCACCCCACGTAGCAACCCCGTCTCTTGCCCAGAGGTAGGAGAGGAGGACGATGATGACGAGGAGAGCGCCTGGTGCTCCCTAAGCTCCTCCTCCGTCTCTTCCGGGTGACTCTGGTGTTGCCTGCCTGGTCCTGAGGCACCCGGGCCTGCAGCTGAGGCCTGATCGCCGGGCTTGGACATTATCTAGAGGGCAAAAAGACACGGCCAGGTCAAACTTTTGACGCAGTGGTTTGACGGTGTTATGCATGTTTTTAGAGGAAAAACTGGAACACTTTGAACATAAAAAAAAAATTCCCATAACATTCGGCCAAGATTAGGGAGTCAACTGATGATGTTAGGAGCCAGCAACAGAAAGACGTTCCAGAAAACAGAAGAAAGACAGAACCGAGGAAAAGCAAAAAAGATAAGTAGAGTTTCAAAAGCATGAAGGGAGGAAAGCACTAAGGAAACATCAGGGACAACATGCCCCAATTTAAAACTACACTTTGGATGTTTTTCATTCCAAAAATAACTGACTAATCAGTTTGCGTACAAAGATAATGAAAACAACCTTAGATAAACCCACCAAGCTAACATTAGCTGGGGCTTTTGACTTTTTGCACACACAGAAATAAACCACGTCTGTACTCTGGATTCTGATTGGCTAGTTATTTGTTTTCAAACTAATGATATAATCTCCTGAGACTATGGATGAATTTTACTGCTAAGTTCGTCGTGTCTGAACCTGTAAGAGAAAAGAAAAAGCGAGGAAAGAGAGTGGAAGCACCGCAGAGGGGGGATTGTAATAATCTTGTTTTGGCAGCTGCCCTCGTCCCTGTCGTCACAGACCTCAACCTTGATGTGCAGGTCATGATTGGACAGGACCACTGTTTGTGCTTGGAACACATACACACGGCTGGCATATTGCCCAGGGAACAGTCCATTGACGTCAAAGAGAGCAGGCTCTTGCCTCATCCCAGTCCCTCTTCTCCAAACAAACTCAAAACACTCCTGCCACACTGACTCTCTTCCTTTCTCTCTCAATTTGTTCTCTTTCCCTCTGTCTAACCCTTCTTCTTTTACAGAGGAAATAGTGGCTGGGACGTGAACCATAAAGGGGACAGACACTAAATAACCCTGTTAAATCAGCTGGAAGAGGGAGAGGAGAGACGGGGTGGTGGAAACACTTGATACACTCAGACTCTGTGCGTTTATTTCTCTCCCCTAAGCACACCACTGTACCGCCATAGCTAATGGGGGTAATTAATGGCACACAACAAGCTCAGGTTGGAACCATTTCAAGATTCTTTCATTCGTTTCTTTCTTTCTGCTGCAGAAAAAAACCCAAAAGTTTTCAGGAAGACCCCTTTTTCCTGCTGACTTGACTGATAGATGCAAATAGGGAAGGGAAGGAAGACTGCAGATGAGTCAAGTGGTGGATATCCAAGGGTGAAAAGGGTAAATGAAATAACTCCTGCCAACAGGATATTTCTACATAATAGTTAGCACCACTTTTAAGAGTCAAATGGTAGGCGTTATATGCATCACTGGAAACATATTCGTCCCACGCTGCTAACTTTAGTCGCGTATTTTCCCACGTCAAACTGAAATATAGCAGATATTAAAACCAGCTCGCAGCAATCAATATTTCTTGGGGATAATGTTAAATTCCTCATTAAGTCTGATCTTTATGAGGCAAAAACAAAACAAAGAGTAACTATGGAGTCCGCTGGGGATACTTTTCCAATGACTTCCATGGTGCAATGATATTAGGCAACATTAAAAAGCAGGAAATGAATAGACACCTAAAATAGCACTGTCATTATCCTGCTTTGCGGTTAATGCAGGAGCTATAATTACAGTCACAAATATCAGGATAACAAGTCACACACACGGCAGTCAGACACGGACGGCAGGAGAACAACTGCACCATTCAGTAGCTCGAGGTTTTATTCATTAATCTACTTCTGTGCATGACTTTGGTAAAATAATACACAGCACCATAGCAACGCTCAGAGATCATCACACGCCAAAGCATTTTCTTGTTGTGGTCTAAAGTTTAAAGTCTAGCTCTTCAGGTGTTCAGGTGATATTTTGAGTAATGGACTCTGAAAAAGGGCAGATCGTTAAAGTTAAAGGTGCCATTAAAGCTTTTTAAAGCTACGCAGAATGGCTCCAGTTAACTAAACAACCACCATCCTTTTTCTGTCCTGCGTCTTTTAACAACTTCATCCAGTCACTGAACTCCTGCCTCTCCTGAAAACCTCATTGGACGCCCTTTATTTAATCCTGTGTGATAATCCCAGGTTATCCACTGCTATATGAAGAGGAAATCATCAGGTAAGGGATTGCTTGAAAGTCTATCCGAGGCCCGTCATGGACACCACACACACAAATACACAATTGTCATCCCTTCAAGCCACACAGGAGGAAATAGGCTGCGAGTAACCATGCCAACCCAGGGAAATAAAGCAAACTGTACAAAGACCTCAACGTTCCAGCAGCTTTAAATCCAGTATCTGTTTCCCATGAGGTAAGTCGGGAAACCAGTAAGCTACAATTAGACCCTAATAATAATAAAAATGAACTGACTTAATTGGAAGACTTATGTAGCAGAACTCAACGCAAAATTACACAGAACATTATAGCTCATTATAATTGCCGACAAATAACCTAATGGGATTTACAGAAATTGCTACAAGCTTTGGTGACTTTACACTTGTTCATTTTTATGCATATATGTTGTTCTGGGTGTACCGCAAACTTTGGCTGCTGATTGTTAGCGATTAGTGGGCAGCTCCTCACCTCATCCTCTATGCAGCTCAAACCATTTTAGTTCCAGTCTCTCTCAGCGCCTCCTAATATGCATGCTTTGTCTGTCTCTTCCTCTTACTAGTGTATAAATCTTTATGTGGGGAAAAACTCTTTGTGCAGATACATGTTCAAGCCTGATCCCCAACCTGAAATATTGAGGTGACATCCACAACAAGAAAGATTACAGGAGGATGTTTCTGGTAAGTATGACACTCACTGCTTGCTTTTTATGTGATAAAACTATTGATTTAGTAACAATGGGGGATTTTTTTTGTAAGTTTGCTCACTTACAAATAAACAAACTGTCTTGTATTTTGTGGCAGTTTCGGTTTAATGGAGAGAGACAGAATAAAAGTCACTCAGTGATCCTCTGCAACCCAGCCAGAATTCTAGATCCCACAGACTAGGGGTTAGGGATACAACCAGTCAATTAAAGATACGCCAGAGCTCATCTTGTTATGTATATAAAGTACACCTGTTTATTCCAACCTTTCCACCATCATGTCAAGACCAAAAAGTTGTCCAAAATTGTCGAATGGACAACAAAAGCATCAGTAAGAAGCTTGGTGAGGAGGTGAAACTGAAGAAAACTAAAATGACCAACAGTCTCCCTCAGTCTGGAGCTCCATGCAAGAGCTTGCAAGAGGATGATCATGAGAAAAGGTGGTGAATAAGCCCAAAACTATTAAGACCACAGTCATCAAGAACACCACCACTGGTAACGCACTTCAATGTAATGGACTGAAATCTTTCAGCAGCTACAAGGTCCCCCTGCTCGAGAAGGCACACAGGCTGGTCTTAGGTTTCTCTGTGAACATCTCAGTGACTCAGAAAAGGCCTGGGTGTCGGACGAAACCATGTTTAACTGGGAGGGAAATGCTGAGTATGACCCACAGAACTTTAAAACCTAAAGGATTTAAAGTTTCTGTGAAGAGGAGAGGACCAAAATCTCTCCTGAGGGGTGTGCAAACCTGGTGAGCAACTATAAGAAACATCTGTTTCTCTCCATTAAAATAAAGCTACCATTAAAATTAGAGACTGTTAATTTCTTTGCACGAGAGCAAACGTACAAATTCAGCAGGGAGTCAAATAACTTTCCCCTATTGTGCATGGATATATTTTTTTTGGGGGGGGGGGGGGGGGGGTGCTATGCCTTGAGAAGATGAATGCACGTCCATGATAAGCTGACAAAGCCTCAGATTTTCGATCACATTGATTACTTTTACAAATATTCGCCTGATTATTTGAACCTTTGGGCACATTTAATGCAGCCATGTGACACAATATATGAAATTATGAATTTCAGCCACATAAATTATGACTGTATCGTAGAGCAACTTCACACATAAGCTTGCACATACGCACACTCTTCAACAATGAAGCAGTGAGTCATATTTCCTGTGTGACCATATATGGAAGATGCTTCCTCTAGTGCACAGTTGCCAGGGTGACAGTGAGAAGCAGGGACACATGAACACAGAAAGAAAAAAAAACTAGCTAAAAGACTTGCTAATTGCAGGCTGAATCATCCAGCTCTTGGAGAAAAGAAAATAGGACTCACAAACCAAGTCAGTGTCATGTAGATAGACAAACACTCACACACACACAGTATATGGACAGACATACAGCTGCCTGCAATACTGCAGCTGTTCAGAGTTACTTTTGATACTGCGCACAGACATGTGTTGAAATACCTTGTTGATGATGTGCTGCTGCTGCTGCTGTTGGAACAGTTGTTTGTGCTTCTCCAGGAACTGCTGGTGCTGCTGCTGGACCACCAGGTGCTGCAGGGCCTGTGTCTGTCCGCACTGCTGCTGGGGCAGAGGCGCCGACTGCGTTCTCCCCAGGGGACGGTGGCTGCGCATGAGCTTGGAGACGGAGGGCGACGGCAGCGGTAGGCCACCCAGCCCAACTACAGAAAACACAGAGCGGTTGCAGGAAATGATCTCAAGCATTTTTTTCAAAAGCTGTGTCTTATTTCTGTAGCTCCACTCATCATTCACACGTATTTACGGTGATAATTATAGGTGATTTTATTTCATCTACTTAAAAGAGACTGGAGGCTTTACAACTGGCCCCTCTCATATGACGGATGGAAACCGTTACTCAGGAATACCGGCTGCACATTTTAGCTGCAATGCAGTGCAGGTCCTGCTTTTTTCTAGCTGTAGTAATAAATTAAAATAAGATAATGCCAGACAAGTTTGCCACATTTGTCTCCACTTATAAATTTCAGTAGCTTGGTTCAAGCAGGCCCCGCAATATAAACAGTATTGCAGTACTGTAAGTGACAGAGTTTCACTCCTCAGGCTGAATCACATCTGAGCAATCAAAAGGCCAAACAAGGATTGATTTTGGCAAAATGTATCCTTTGACAGCTATTTAGGTCTTTATTAGTGTTTTTAATTCATCTCCATTCATAAACAATGAGCAGCAGAAGGAAGAGGAAGTCTTGGCCCTCGTATATGCCAGCTTCATGGGAAGCTTTCCAAAAAAGATCGGCGTTCATCTTTAGAGGCCAGATTCAGCAGACAATAGCCAATAAGATCACAGATTGCAGCAGTACAGAATGAACTGTGAGGTCATTGTCCGAATCCTCGACAAATAATCGCAAACAAAAATCGTATTTATTTTATTCCTTAAAAATCGTTGACGTTTTTCCCTCCAGTGATGCTCTGATAAGCTGCCCAAATCATTAGAACCTTGAATTGTGTGTATGTAATCTTTCCGGTAATTATTTTGGCACACCTTGAAACCTTGCTAAAGCTTAGAGAAGAAACAGCAAAATATTTGGGCTTTAGATTCTTTCGGTGGACCACACAGTATCAATAATTCAGACCTCACCCACTGTTTGAAAGAGAGAAAAAGAAAAATCCTGCAAATGTTGCAGTGAAAACTGACCCACTGGACTGTGGCTTGGATCCAGCAGTACCATGTGTTGGAGGAGGGGGTTGTGACCCGCTGTGCCCCCTCCTGGGCCCTCCCTGTCCAGTGCTGAAGATGCCAAGTAGGGGGGCAGGTGGGAGGGCAGGAAAGGAGGGGTCAGTGGAATGCCCTGCTGCAATGCAGGCAATGCCAGATGACTCTCGCCATCTTGGTGTCCTGATACCACCTACAAAGAGATTGAGACACAGGCAGGGAGAGGGAGAAAGAGATGTTAAGGTGGGGAAAGAAGGAAAGAATGAAGGCAATGACAAGACTGACAAGTTCAAATCCAGTTACAGACTCTGTAATATCCATTGTATTTCTAAGGAAACTAACCAACGAACCTTCTCCACAGTGATGAGAATAATTACAGTACAACTAATGAACAATTCGCTATAACTAATGTTATATCTAAAAGTTTGATCCTGTGGTATTTTCTTTTAAATGGACTCACAGTGCTAGCAGGTCCTGTGGCTGGCAGGCCCAGGGTGATGTTGGGCAGAGAGGGAGAGGTGTAGAGAGAGAGCTGGCTAACTGACCCTTCCCGTGTTGCCAGCCTCTGGAGCAGCGAGGTCTGCAGACACATTCACATTGACATAAATACAGTGCAGATCCAAGAAAACAGTGCTGTGTACAGTGCAAGACTTTTCCATCTCTCTCACACATACAAATGCACACACAGCCACGGGCACACAGCCATGGATATTAGATTCATTTAAATCTATTTACCACAATATGTAACCACAGCTATGGCATGAATAATCCAAATATAACATTACCTAAAATCAAAACTTCCCCCTAAAATTAAAAATGACTTTATGAAGACTTAAATGATGACACTGATTAAACAGATGCGGGTCTCTCTGCAGGTGAAGAATGAAGCCAAAGCTTAACAGCCAAAAACTGCAGTTCCTCAAACTGCCACTTGAGGTTTAGAGAAGAACAGAATAGCAGAAATAAACATGTTTACATCCTGGCACCAACTCTTTTGGTCTTCCTAGTTACTTTCCCCATTATGTCAACTGTATGGAGCTTTTTATACCTCACCTAACACCACAGGGTCAGGCGGTGGTCCAGGCTCTTTTACACAGAGTTTGGTCATGAAAGGGTTACAGACCCAAAGAGACAGAAGCAACAAGGTTAACTTCAGAGTATACCTAACCTAGCGGGCTGAAGGCCACTGATGTATACCTGATGATTTTGGAGCTGAAGAGCCCATGCAAGACTTTTGAAAGTACCCCTCGTGTCTCTTTGGATGTAAAACATGTTTTTTATCCACTCGTGCGGCTCGTTATGAACTGTGAGATCACTTAAAAATTGCAGAATGAATAAAAATATGTCGATGGGATTCCAGGAATCACATTCGGAGACTCCAACTGTCTCAAGATGTGCAGAGTTCACCATTTTTGCACCTGAGAAAGTTTGTGATGTGGGTTATTTGTCCTTGAATTTTCTGTGTAGCCTGTATGACTCACACATTATGACTGTATTATCTAGGACTGATTCCTGGAGTACTATAAATAACACCGTTTTGTGTGATTACTCTATGAATTTAGCTCTCGGTCTCATTGCTGTTATTTATTGAAACAGCAGTGAGACCCTTTTCTAAGAAAGCTGGTTGTCTCTCTGGGCCTTGAACACTTGTGTCCTCTGACGCAGACTCTATCGCCCAGTTAAATGTTCTTAGAGTCATGTGGAAATAAAGGTGTGGCTGTTTGAAGCGACAGGTTTCTCTGAAGAGTGAAAATCTAGTATCATGTTCTTTTGTTACTTATCACTAATAAGCAGCTATCTGTGCATCTGTATAGTTTACTATTACAAACTGCTAACCACTTTTGGTAGCAGAGGTTGATGTCATGGTTAGGGATGGGTATCGTTTAGGTTTTATCCGATACCAGTACCAAACCGGTACTTTTAAAACGGTGCCGGTGCTTAAACGGTGCTCGAACCGGTGCTTAAAGAATGGAAAACACAAACTTTGTCCAAAAACCTCTCATGTTCAGCTGTTTTTTTGTAAAAAGATAACAATGTTAGCCTTTTCTGCAGCTATGGGGCATATATGGTATCACTCTTGGCTGGAAGCAGTGCTTAAACAATGGAAAAAACACAAACTTTGTCCAAAAACCTCTCATGTTTAGCTGTTTTCCACTTTTTCTTTGGTCATTTTAGGCTTTTTGGCCAGGGTGAAGGGAGTATCTGCCATCAAACAAGAAGACAGCTGCATGTAACTACAACGGTGTTTGCTAGTTCACCTTACATGCATTAATGTAATAACGTGGTTAGCCTACTCAACGTAAATTACACACGAACAACATTAAGCTACTCGCCCAGAGAAGAACGGCTGCTGCTGCCATCATCATCCGTCATTATTTCTGCTACACTGGCTGATGCCTCTATTAAAATAAATTAACACTGCAAATCCTGGTGTCCTGCTTCACAAACACACATGTGCATACGCTATAATTAGAGATGCCATGATGTTTACCTCTCCTGGACTGCTGCAGATTGTGATCCCATTCTCTGTGGGGATGTTACTGGAGCCATTGTTGGGGGAACTGGGACCTGAGCCTGGTGCACTGTTACATGCAGACTCTAGAGTACATACAATGAATAAAAAATGAATCAACTTTCTGCACTGAAATGCATCAAACTGGGTTACTATTTGTGATAGCACCTTAAAACAACAGTGACAGGAGTCCTTACCAGCAACGTCTAGGGGACGCTTCTTAGCAGTAGCAAGGGGTCCATCTTTCCTACGGAGCAGAGGGCTGCTGCGACGCTCCGTCACCTTCTGTTTTAGCCGGGAACGAAGCTTTAGGTTGGGCTCAGAGGCTGAAAAGACACAAATGTCCACACATTTCAATCCAGTTTAAACGATTTAGTGCCACGTCACTACAGCTGTCACCTCAAAGCATTTCATATTGTAACGTAAAGACGCTAAAATGTTACATCCTAAAGTAAATCAGACTTTCTTTGACTTAAACTCATGTCTGTTTGTAATGTCTATAACTGAAATAGCTGAGCTGCGACAGGGCTAGAGGCCTTTAATTTCCAACTAAAGCACCATTTCTAAAAATAAAATGTGTCACAGCTCAAGCTCGCCCCATAAATGACTTACAGTTTACACAGTTTCTCTAACCTGGCAGTCTGGCCCTCAGATTTGTGGGTCACACGAGTGCGAGCTCGTTTGTTGGCGTGTAGCGGTGCTAATGAGCTTGTCCCTATAGACCACACTGTATGCACTGGCTGACATATTTGGGAGCTGAGGTTTGCCATCATGATGTGACAGCGGGAAGCGGTGCAACACCAGGGGAAGCAGCCAAATGGTAGTTTCCTTGACCCCACGCTTAATGATGCTGCCTTCCACGCTCTGCTAATGAACACTGCTTGTTGCCAGACACTTCCAATTTAATACAAATACGAAAAATGAAAAGGAAACCGCCAGTGTTTTCAATTAGGTTACTACGCAAATGCTGTGTGTGGCTCTGTCTGTAAACCGATGCTCCTGTTCTGGAATGGTGGTGTGGGAAGGCGCTACATGAGGTGCAGAGGCTTGTCACAGGCAGGCGTACGGTATATCCGGGATTCCTGTCATGTCACGATCAGCGCCTGACAGTGCTGCTTTGGTGTCTCTGTCGTAGGCAGTTTACCAAACACAGGCAGTTTTATTCTCTCGTCCACTGGCTTCCTTCCGTTCACTTAGGTAAAGCAGGACGGTTGACCACCAGTTGACCCTATGCTCGTCCCCTGACCTAGTATCAAACCGACCATGCCTCATTCATTAGCCTCAGAGAAGGAGGCGGGCTTTTTGATACAGCCAAGTGGAAGCGATTGATTCTTTGTGTAATGTGGAGATTTATTCTGCAGCAGAAGAATTATTCTGGGTCATTACAAACCCTCTGGCCCCTAGAATGCTAATCAAAGTAGGATAATGCACCAAGTTTTAATGTACTTCAAAGAGATGCTAGCTTTCATTATACCTCCTGGTCAGCGGGGATGAGATAAACTATCATGAATCTATAATGTCTAAGTACTTTTTCAAATGCACTCTCAATTTTAAGAGGAACAGTGCTGCAGAACTTATGAAAGTCAATTATTTAAAAAAAGACCTCCTTCTTAGTGAAGGGCACTCTTCCAAAGTCTTTGTTAAGACTCTCCCAGGGAGAGTGAGGATAAAATGCTATGCATTAGTTTAACAGGAGGAGACCCTGGGAGAGTGAAGCCTGTGAGAAAAGGAGCGCAGTGCATTAAAGTTTTATTTTAAACTATGACATGCTGAACTGTAACAGCCTGACCATTCTCTCAGTGCTGTCATGATAATGATAGCTGAAAAACGATAATACCTGCACGTCAGACTTTCTCTGCTTTAATAATCTCTGGTTTAATCAACAAAACAGAACAAAAGTTGGCCTTTGTGTAGTTCTCAGCCATTAAAAAAGGCAATCAATATCAGTGTTATCTTTGTATGAATGCCAGCATTCACTGATGAAGTTTGTAGCTGTCATAAAAGAAAGCATTCAACATAACTGGTTTGCCTGAATGACTCTGTCTGGTTTAAACATGATTCAATTATTCGTTTAAATACTGGGAAGAGTAAGATAACCGTGTGCTGAGAATCTATGAGAAACTGAGCTGATCTACCTCCATCAAAAGTAGTTTAATGCACAAAGTGCCTCTCAGAGTTTCAGGTCTACCTGTGGACTGAGTCACATGCCCCTGCTTGTTTATGTGTACTGATACATTAGTAAAAGCTATGAAAAAGCTAAATAGTCATCAGATGCTAGCTGATGTTTCTGAGCCACTCTGTTGCTCTCAAACTGGAGCTTTTACCTCCCTGCAAGCATGCTCAAACATGATTGGTCAGTAGGATTTGAACTATAGTCAGACTAAAAATAGGTTTCTGCAATCAAAAAAATCACTCTGGTCTGCAGATTGTGTACATGAGCAGCCAGGCGATGGAAACTGAGAAGAAAGAACCACAAAGGTAGTTACAGCAGACACAAGAGAGATGCATTCAAGGTTGGTTTTTTTGTGTGTGAGAGTTATTACGATATGGAGTGCTAAAGGGAGCGGCTAGTGTGCGACCGCTACCGAAGGACAAGCTGGAGATTAGAAGGACGTTAAAGAGACGAGGAAGGAGGGTGAAGCAGGGTGTATGTCTTTGCTGGGCACCATTCACAATGGGAGTGTTCACCTCAGGACACAGTGACTTTGAAGGGTGTTAATGCCGACTGGGCAGAAGCACACCAGTGTGCACACGTGCGAACACACTCGCTGCAGAGGGCCCAGACTGTTTTTTTTTCTGCTGATGATAGCGTTTTATTGCAGCCTTTTGTGCCTCCTTCACCTCCATCCATGCCCTTCTTTCTTTGGCTTAGTCTAAGAGCCCATTTCTCTGGAATTATTTCCTCTCCTGCTCCTTACTGTTGACTCTTCATGGACACACTGCTTGTTGGAGCTCTACTTGTTACAGTACTGCCTCGATTTTGTTTTTCTTTTTTTCAGATTTAGATCATCTCCCACCAGAGCAGGACATTAGGATAGGTTAGCATAACTGTGTGGCCTTGTAGGTGTGATAACAGATGGGACCAGAAGGACTTCTATAACCTATATAACACATACTTTAAAAACCAACAGTCCGAGCATGATAAATGTGATATGGCATAACATATTTGAATTTAAGGCACATTTTATATCTTCTATCACCCCCTCAAAACATCCAGATGAAATTCTAGAAACGTCCTACCTGGATGCTTGACCATGCATCAAGACTCCCTGACGTCACGTGGCTATATGAATCGTGCTGATGGTTTTCTGTTCACGGAACAGGACAAAAACTCTGATCCCTTACACTTCAAGTTATCCGTTAAATCTCAGATTAAACATCTGCATATGTGGTATTTAATATTTTAATAGGGAGGTGACGGGGAAACCGGTTCTCAGATCTAAAACATATTGATCAGATGCTCATTTGTTTTGACAGAGAGGAGTCCCGGACTAAAGGAGTCAAGCCAGGGGAAGCCGTGCTGCTGTGCCAAGGAAAGGGAGTGAGGGAGGTTTATGGAAATCAATACAGCAGTTTGCTGAAACTCATCAACTGAGCTTCCGAGAAACATCATATGTGGATCTACATTAGATAAATGGATTAGATGGACACAGACACAAAGACATATAGACAAGCCTTTGTCTCATTTGCATGTGTTCTACAAAACATAAAAAGAAAATAAAGTCAATCGACTTTGATTAAGCAGTTCACTAAAGCCATTTTATGGCACGAAAAGACAGCATTGTGATTAAAAACCATAATTCAAGAAAAGACTTCTTGCGGGCACATTAAATAAATATGAACATAAGACACCAAAGAGCTCGCCAACAGTTTCCCTTTGATTATAAACACTGAGGTTTTCTCAGGGGAGACACAACTGTTAAAACCAGCGACAGCCGAGCCGTATATGAGAAGCGAGAATGAAAGAATGGAGTCATTTTTACAATTCGGCTATTTTACCGCCATTTGTAACATACCAGAGCGACCCATAAGAGCATAGCGCAACCAATTCACATTCCAGCAACATCACAAACAGTCAGTCTTTTGCTTGATTTACCTTTTGTTTAGTTTAATATGTAGAAGTGCTAAGTGTTCATCCTGGGGTTAGATAGGAACAATAAAGAACGCACTCAAAGCTAGGATGTGACCTTCCTGACCACAGTCACCAGAGACATGCAGCTCATAAAGGAGTGTCAAAATGTAAAGCTGAGCAGGATAAAAGAAGGAAAAAGGAAAGTTCTGAATTGCATGCGGATATCCTGCATGCTTCGGCATTAGTGCAAAGTGTGTTATGGGAATGTCAGTGTGTGATCTCGTATGAAAGAGACAGGGAGGAATGGGGTCAGCATGACAAGTCTGCCTCTGTCGTGAAGGCCTTGCAGACTTCCTGCCGTAGCATTCAAAGTGGCCTTCTGTGTTCTAAGAGTCATCACCACAAAGCCCTCCATACTTGGACAATGAGCCCCTTTTGGAATATACTGTGTGCCTGAACTTGCTAGTCAAAAAATAATTTTTAATGCACATTCAGTGAACATAATAGGGCAAAAACGTCATGTGTGACAGCTCCAGCGTCAGCAGAGTGCACGACTGCGGCGACTGCTTTCACTCACTTCCTCCGAACACAGTTCACATATTCACTTCAGCCAGTCCCGCTCACTTCTGACACAACAGTTCCTCAGTAGCCGTATCTGTATGTCTATACGCAATCGAGCAATCTCTCGCTCTGGTTATATCGCGCAAGCAGAAATACCTTAAAATCCAAAACGCTTATCTTACAGAGGTCTTTGCACGCGCGCTCTGATATATAATTAACTCCTCATTAAGCTTTGTGTCACTGCTCAGTGGGAAGAATTTTTAAGTTGTGGATATTTCTCAGGGGAAAATTCCTGAATTACATTAAGTGTCCCTGAAAGTTGAAACTCGCAGTGTGAGCTTGTGTGGCAGGAAAAATCATTGCTGCCTCCAATGCGCAGCAGGTGGGCAAGAGTGCAGAGTACACAGAGTTCGGCCTCCAGCTGTGAAAGCAGCCAGTGATACGGCCAAAGCAGCTGCTGACGCTAAGTGAATAATCACAGCTTGGCTGTGCTTAATATGGACAGATGGACAGAATGGCAGTACGTTTGTTTTACATTTCCTTCAGTGCTGTTTTGTTGACCGGAGCGATCCATGGTGTCTGTTAAGACGTGTGACCGAATGACTGAGTTAAAATCTTAAAGAATGCAAACAGCCTACAGAGTTTTTCAAAGGAGAAGCTGACCAAAATGTTTCCACTCACATTTACTGTAAGACCTTGAAACCAAGACAAATGTTTTTTCAGAACCATTTCAGGTCTCTTATCTTTGAGTTTGTGCTGGTTGCCTGACAACCTGCCCATTGTTGTCATTTCTACTTTGGCTTTTCATAAAAAAAACAAACCCAAAACAGCAAAATCTAGTGCATAGGTGTCAAACTCTGGCCCACAGCCTAATTACATTTGGCCCACAAAGCCATACCAAATTACTATTAGAGCTGGCCTACTGGTATTATACAGCTAATATATATATTGTTTAGTATTAAGCTTTGCTTGTTCCATATTCAGTTTTTCAGCAAAACTTGTTTGAGTCCATAAGAAAAGATTCATCCTTATATCTGGAGGAAGATTTTTTTTCCAATAAATATTAATGTTTTCCCGCGACTTTGTTCCAGTTTTGAATTTTGGCCCACTGTGTATTTGAGTTTGACACCCCTGATCTAGTGTGTGTCTAGACAGACTCCGCCTCCAGTCCTCACGCAATGCTAAGCTAGCGGACTACTAAGCAAACAGAGGGCTCTATTATCTTCAATCTTCCATGTTATCTTTTTAAACAACAATTTTAAGAGCTCCCGTAATTTTTCATGTGGTTGATAACCAGTAAGACAAAACGTTCACGTTGCTAAATGAGGAAAAAGGAAGATCAGTGCAGCACTGTGGAAGTGTGGGGAATGTCAACAATCAACACAACTTCAGCAAAGCCTTCTGTACCGGTTTTGCGGAGAGGGAAGTCATCTTTTGAGTCGTATGTGCCCAGCATGGGATGGTTGTACGCCGACAGTGTCGTTTGTGGAGGTGAGCTCTGGTCCAAAGAGCTATGCTGAGTTTTTCTGCAAAAAAACCCCAAAAAAACAACAACAACACAAAAAAGACGATTAAAAACACTAAACAGTATCAGTGTAACGTGCTACATGAATGTGGAAACTCTGCTCCGCCGGCTTTGTACACACGACACATTCCCAGCTCAATCTATTACTATACGTAACTTTTGATACTCGCATACCCACACACAAGCTTGTGTCTTCTCTCCAAAGTCAGCTAGACACGTCAGAGCGTGGACAATGACGTGGGTGGAAGGAAGAAAGAGGTAAAGCTAGAGGGACAAAGCCTGAAAGCTGAAAACCTTTTTTTCCATTTTTCATTTTAGGAAAGTAAACGGGCTGAAAATGCACAGAGACAGAGGTGAAACAGAGAGGGAATACACGCATGAGAGAAGTGAGGAGAATGCCAACAGGTCAAACAAACGGAGAGAACCCCAAAGAAAGGGGAAACCGTGATAAGCGTGATTTATAGTGACTGGCAGCACAGTCCTCCTGATTATTCCATCATCTCCTGCCTTGGCAGAAATGTTTGACTGCTTAAAGCCTCTTCAAATATTTAAAGCACAGGAGAGGTGCCATTGTCTTTTCTCTCTGCCCACTTCAAACATGCGCACACACCTCAAAGAGAGCTAGCTGTCAATCACTGACAACAAACACTGACAGGAAAAAAAAGCCTCATCGCTTCAACGTTTTCTCTGCAGCTCGACTCAGAGAGGCTAATGCTGATGTTGGGAATTTGATGTGAACACAAAAGCACATCAATGACAGACGCCTACACAACAGGAGTTCATAACACCACGGGGTTCGCCATGTTTGCAAAGCCAGGACGATGAGAGACTTTCATGTTGCTCATCACTGGTTTTTATGTTTGATATTTTTCCTAGTGTCGATTCTTTTTTTGCTCAGATTTAAAAAAAAAAAAAAGAAGCAGCAACCAAACTCTCGTAAATGCACGAGAAATATCACATGCTGATGTTTCATAGCTCTGAATATTAAGGTTATTGAAATACTGATGTGAATTTTTTTTAAAAAAAAAAAGTCAACATAAAGGATTTAAAACAAAGTCTTTTCACTTCAATCAATCTACAAAGTCTATATTAAACCACCTGATGTATGAAAGACCAGTCTGATGGTGGCAGCGAGAGCTGTTAATGACATGTTAATCCAAAACGTCGCATCCTGATTTCTATCAGAAGTAGAAAAGTGTACCACGGTATAACAGAGCCATCAGTGTAGGGCTCAGGGGTTTGGGATTGTCATTTAATTCCTGACCCGTGTGAAGAAATTGCTCTAAAATTATTTCATCTTTAAAATGTTTGACTTGAGAAGGAAGAAGGAGGAGGAGGACATCAAAACTCCACACAGATGGGCCGTGGTAACCCCGGCACCACGTTCACAATGGTACGGTCACACTAAGGAACACAGTGGTTGGAGATTGTGGCATAACCACAAGTTCATTGCAACCTCCGTGTGCAATGAACTTGAAATGGTTGGTTTGAAGGTGGAGGAAGTCTGTGACTGCTCGCGGGCAGCCACCATCTTCAAACCGACTTTGTGTCAAGACAGCAACAAAACAGCAATAAGATGGAATTTAGTCTGCTATCAGTTTTCCACCGAATTGGGTCAAGTTGGCAATTAATGCAATGCATTTGTGGTAAAATGTTTATTCACTGAGATGAACTGGCAAAAAAAAACATGCAACACTCGGAAATTCACTTTCACTACTTACACAGCCAAACAGATATTCAGGAATTCCTCCACAAATTGTGACGTAGTTGTTGCAGAACGTGTGCAAAAACAAAAACACTCACCCATACCAGTAGCGTGGGTCACTGGGCAGACAGTGGTTTAGGTTTCGCTGAGCCAAGGCTTTCTTTTTGCTCAGGACAAACTCCTGAAGTCGCATCTTTACCTCTGTACTGGCGACTGCACCTGCACAGCAACACAGAGACGGGCAGAAGAGTTAGCAAGCGAACATTTTTCAGCACCGCCACGTTCTTCCCAACCAAAACACAAAGAAACTTTTGCCCTACGTGAGCTGCTGCCATATTATCCAACCTATGACACTAGGAAGATTATAACTACATCCATCCATACTTTGACAGATAACGGCAATCTGAGTTCTACAATCAGAGTGCACAATCTTGCATTAGAGTGTCACTGAAATCCCACTGAGACCACTGCAGCGCTACGTAACCTGCCTCGAAGACGTGCTTCACGAGTTTCACTCCGCTCCTGGTCTCTGCTCAATTACCAACCTCCTCTCACAGCAACAAACAAATTATCAAGGGAGGGAGACAGAGGCAGGTGAGAGGGAGGGAGAGATGAAGAGCGAGGGAAGCCGGGCTTAAAACACTGGTTTCAGAACGTAGAGAAAAAAAGTAGAGGTGTGTTTTCATTAGAATGTGACAGTAGGAGTGATAACAGGTGACGTGTCGAGCCTCAGAGCAGAAGTGGTAAATTCACTGTGTGAAAATGACAACAGCTAATACATGTTCCCTAAATTATAGTGCAGCTGGAAGTGCTGACGTCCCAATATGTCTGCTTTGCCACTGAAGCAAATTGGCTTTTATGAGACTGCCTTCGATGCAATTTAGTGCAGTACTTAACAAAGCTTCCTCTGTTTGCAACCCAATGCTTTTTCCATAGACGTCAAACTGTAGGCTCACTCTGCTCAGCGCAGAATGATTGAGAAAAAGGGCATTACTGGAAAAAAATAATGGCTCTGAAAAGTGGGGGTCCATACACTGTGTATGTATGTGTGTGTGTATATATATATTCATTCTAGTATTATATCAGTACGAATACAGGAATACGTGAGCCATTTCCTCCTCGTTAAACTGTGTTTACGGTCGTATCCAAAACCTCGTTTTGTTCATTTACAGACATGAAAATGCGCACAAACACACAGCAGCATGGATGAATGCATATTTCCTATATTACAAGAGTGATTCAAGTATAAGTACAAGTGGAGAAGCAATTTAGTAAAGTGTGGCTCAGAAATGTCACCGAAAGGGTACGTTTATAAACAAAGTGCCATTAAACAAGGAAATTCAAAGTCAATTACGCAGTGAGTCTTTCATACGAGTACTATTTACCTGTAACAATTAGAAACACAATTAGCTTGATGCTGCTAAAATAATAAGGAATTACATTTTATTTTAAAGGAGAGTTCGAATATTTTGAGTAGAGGAAACAATAGAGATGATCTTGCTCTGTCTCAGTTGTTATTGGTGAGTACAGAGATTAAATAACTGGTGCAAGGACGTCTAAAGAAATGATACCAGACCAGCATTGGACCAAGAAATATGTTTAAAGGGAATAAAAAGAGAGAGAACATTGCCTGGTTCAGTTTTATTGCTGTCATTTTATTTCGCAATCAGTCCGCCTGTAGAAAAACTGACGACATGTCTTTCTGCACGACGTCTCGCCCCTCTAACCCCGTCTTGGCTGTCTTATTATGATATTCCCTGCGGTGAATGTGTGAGGTCAGGCTGTTCTGACTGCTGTGCTGTAACTGCAGGTGCTGTGACAGAGGGGCTGCGAGGGCCGAGCTCCTCTGACACCTGCTGTGATAATATGACACAGTGTTTCTGCACAGGTACAGCAGACGTTGGCAGCGCACAGCAGAGCAAATATGCGCTCGGTCGAACATGAAGACTTTGTTCATAACACCTTTGATCCCACTGCGGAGTAAATCCAAGCACCGAACTGACTATTTTGGCCATACGTTACCTTCTAACAGTAACGCTGTGCACATTTTTGATGAAGCTCTCTTGGTCACTTTCTTTAAAAATAATTCTCTGTGGCAGTCGCTACTCACTCTCTTGTCCCCTCTCCTTGTTTTTGAGCTGTTGGAGTTTGTGTTCTCGCTGCTGCTTCTCCAGCTGCTCCTCGTGACGTTGTTGCTCCATCTTTCTGTGGTGCTCCAACAGTTCTTGTTGATGCTTGAGCGCCAGTAACTCCTGTTGGTGCTGAGAGAAGGACGAGGAGAGTAAAGAAGAATCAGTATGAGCTGAAAAGACTTAGCCATGGTGGTCTGCAGATAAATAAATAACATCACAGAAGCAAGAAAGACTGAGTCTGAAAAGCAAAGCTAATATAAAATGGCATTATTTTTAATGGCCACAAGGGGGCGACAGCTGTGGTTCCAGTCCTACAGAAGTCTATGGGGAAATGGTTCTCTGTAAACACTCTCCTGATGAATCTATGGGCTCAGTCACTCATTTGGGGTCATACTGAAAAAAAACCTTAATGCATTTTGTACATTTTTGTTATTTTATTTTATATTCGATTATCCGGAATATGCTTGTTGGCAAGCAACCTGTGTGTCACTAGCCAGTAAGGATGAGGGTTTCACGGTCACTCTGTTGTCACATCCAGGTTCAAAGCGGGTGGCATCGAGGTAGCTACGCCCGTTAGAGATGCAGTCAGGCCAAAATGACAGTCGTTGTTACCTTTTGGTTTTGTGGTCATGGCAACACAGTCAGATTTTTTGGGGGGTTTTCAGCTGGGTGATTTGCTGAAAAATGTACCAGCACTAGATCAGATTACACCAGCATACACACTTAAATTCAATTTGTTTCTGTTTGCCCTTCACGAGGCATATTTCTGCTGAGTACAGCTCTACAGTATCCGAGGAAGATTTCCCACCTCACCACCATCCAGCTTTTTCTCTCTCTCTCTCACACACACACACACACACACACACACACACACACACACACACACGCGCACAGAAGGGAGGAGAGGAAATTTTCTCCTCTCCATCTTCATCCCAACACCTCACCTTAACATGCTCCTGCATCTGGGCTTCATGTTGTCGTGATAGCTGTTCATGTTGCCTCTGAAACTCTGCGATGAGTAGCTGCCTCTGGAGCTGCTGCTTGTGTTTAAGAGCCACCAGCTCCTGCTGCAGGTGCTGCTCCTGCTGGCCTGTGGGAGGTTTTTTGGAGACGCGATTACTCAGCGCATCTACATCTACGGGCTGGAATGCCGCAAGATAAGCGGAGACTTACTAATGACTGGTCCGCGGCCTGTCTCAGTAGACGTGGAGGTGGGTGGCGTGGGGTGGGGTGGAGGAACCAAGCCAAAGGAGGGCTGCTGCTGGTGGTGGTGAGCGTGGTCCACTATGCGCAGATCCATGGGAAGGATGGCTGTGGCGGTGGAGGGCAGCGCCGCTGTGCTCACGTCCACTGAAACAGCAGGGAGTCAGAAAATTTTATTATATGTTCACATTAAATTTGTAATTATTTAAAGATCATCTTAAATTCATTTAATAGCAGCCAAAACATCATGTCCTCTTTGATCCAAATGAGACAGACGGACACTTGTTACATCAGATGTCCAAACTCTCTGGCCGTGCCAGCTGCACTCATCATTACACTTCATAGTGCTCGCGGCTGCTTGTAACGTTAGCACTGAGAACCTAAGTCTGTTTTTATAGCTGTACACAGCAGATAAGAGCATTAGGGACACAGCGAAAGCATAAAATGTGTCTGAGATTTTGAAAGCCGGAAATCATCAGAGCATCAGTGTAAGCGGCAAAGGGAGAAAACGTGTTTATGTAAATCCATACAAACATCCGAGAGCGAAAACACCGCCCATCCCACCCCAACATGAATTTCACAGCAAGGATTTGTGCGTGTCTGCGTTTCGGTTTGTTACCGTGTGTGTGTGAGCAGAACTGCTTGTGTCGCAGCCGTCACAACTTCAGACGTGCCGCTGTAAAGAAAAAGGTCGCAGGAATCGACTTTTTAAACCTCACGACAAGGTGTTAAAATATTAGCAGGCAGGAATAAACCGTAAAGACCCATCTGTTTTTGTTGCTTCCTTTATGATTTACTCAGTCTGCATCATTTAATCTGCTTTATATGAATAATCCAGCGAGGTCGCACAGGGCCCCGTGATAAATGAAAGGTAATGCCCTGCTTCAACACCCCTGCTTGTCATGCAACAGCTCAGGGTACGAGTGCAATCAGATTAGTTCTCTACAAGCAAACAACACAGCAGCTTACACACAAAAAGTAGCACACCAGGGAAACGAGAAAAAAAAAATTCTGTGCCTTGATCTTTGAATAAAACATGCTGTGATCAAACACCGTTAGCACGCTACTCCTTTCAATCCAAATTGCAGATTCAGTTTATGAAATAAACCTTTTATCTATTCAGTGTTGCAAGTAAATTCTGACTTATACATCAAAACCTCATGTGCACCATTTGGTCTACTCGGATCAATATCTGCTGCGTGGAGAAGCAGCTTGCACCACGCCGAGCCCTCCACCAGCGATCAATAACCTAAAACCAGCGCGAAGGCTCCCCAGCCTATCGTGGATGTTCTGGCATCCCTGGTGGCCAATGAGGTGACGATGAAGTTGCAGTTACTTGCAGGAAAGGTCCAATGACATCTTTGGTACTGGGCAGGTTTTCAGTGCGGGGAGAAACTTGACACCACCCAATGGGACAGCATGGGAGAGAAGAAGGGTGTGGCTAGGCCAGACTTGCTGGTGCTTCGCTGGTGCACACGTGTGTGTGTTTGGTTGTATCACTGCTCTTGTAGGGACTTGTTTATAGGCTGGACATTAGAAGTTCTGTTAAATCCTTCAGTTGGAAAAGATGAAAAGGACTAGGCTTAGAATTAATTAGGCGAGGGTGGAGGTTTATTTAAAGACTTAAGAGTTTACCATCCAGCTGCGCCACTCTTGCTGCTCATAACGCCAGGTGAATTTAGCAGCATTTACTGTGACGGGTGAGTCATCTGCGTCTGCATGCAGGAGCCTCATTAGAGGACCACAGTGACTGCCACGTTGAGTGTAAAGAGTCGGTCCCAATCAACCATGTTATCCAAACAAAGCCAGCCGCACTGAACCATGTTCAAACTCAGCCCCCTTCTCACCTCTCACGCAAACATTTACACAAACATGTCAGCTGTTTACACACATATTTAATAAGCAATAAACATCAAAACAAAACATTTTGTTTGACCATCAGTGGTGACAAACATGAATGGAGCCGAACCTCAATTACTGCCTCCTCAACTGTAAGTTTTCTCACATGAACTTAGGTGAGTGGCACAAATGTCCTGTAAACAGGCCTCTGGCACACGCTCTCAAACACACACGCACACACACACACACACACACATGATCCCTTCACAGCAAAGTCCAAATTCAGCTATCCAAACTTTCATGCAACCCTATGGAATCCTTAGATGTTTATTACTAAACAATAAAACAACAAACGCAGCTGTCTTGCATGACCTGAAATGAGATATGAAGTAACTCGTGTTTTCGCAGCACAGATTAGTAAACTAACACATGAAACTTATCAGACACACACGTTTTGCCAACAAGCTGACACTTAATGCCACGATTCACAGACAAACACAGCAGAGCGAGTTTCTCAGCCAAAAACACGCGCCAAAGAACCAAAATCATTTATAGCCAAAAACGGTGCTAAAACTGTGCCACAGCAGTCCCCCTCTCCCCACCTCGGAGCAGCTGGTCCTGAATATACTCTTGTCCCTGTAATGCATATTCCTTTGTGCGGTTTGTGTTGTGCAAACAGTGTTTTAGAAGCACTGGGTTACCTCTGTGTGTCTACATGCGAAGCAATTTTAAAAGCCAAATGCCTTTGTATGTTTTATTATGTTAACATGGCCGGCCACTTACGGAGCTGTGATCAATGGCCAAGTGCAAGGCTAAAGCCAGGCAGCAAAATAAACTAATTACAGCTACTTATCCTCAAACTGAGGGGCTACTAGTGCCGACGGCCAGGAAGAGACAGAGATGGAGAGAAATAGGGAGGCGGTGTAATAATCATCGCTTCGACCAGCTACTCCGAGGCTAACCTCACTGGGCTGCCACATTAAGACTGCACTGAGAGCTATTGCTGGCTACAGATTGTGTTGTTAGCTACACAAAGAGACGCAGGAAGATAAATAAGGATTTTGTACCAACACAGTCTATACCCAAACTGCACAGACTCGGAGAAGTTGTTCCAGTGCCCGGAGAGAATGTTTTTGCTCCTATGGTTTCATGAGAGAAGATGCACTTAAGACTGTAATGCTGTCAGGATTGTGTATCTTTAGGGGCTGAAACTATTTTCTTTAATTATCCAGACACAATTATGTTTTGGATCATTAAAAAGAGGGCTGTCAAAAGTTTGGAGCTCCAAGGAAACATATTTGCGTCACTAACAGTTCACAGTCAAGCTGGCACGGCTCTCAAGGATCGCAGTACTGTTACAGTTGCACCGTGACGAAAACACCAGCAGCTCTCCTAATAACAAACCTCAGAGGCATGTTTATAGTAAACAAAGCCTTGTCAATGGCGGCAGACAAACAGGGCGACATACAGCCCTGGGAGAAGCCACCTGTGAAGTAATTAGCCCAGCTTACACTGATCGCACTGTGTGAATATGGCATTGGCTTACGGGGAGGAGAGGTGCTTTCATAACAGCTGACTCACCCCGACAACAACGGACGTGATAATGCAAAGATTCTCGCTGCAGATTTGGATGAGCAATTCAGAATGAATGCTAACAGATGCTTCCTGAAATAAAGGAATAAAAATACTAGTGCTATTATTACGCACTGATTTCTATCTCGAGCGTATGTGCACGTGTGGAGGCTACTGCTGCGGCTCTTGCAACCTCGTTGCACAAAACACTGCAAATTATAGTCTAGTGCAAATTAAGTCTTTTTTCGAATAATTCACAAATTGGCTGTAAATGTCCTTAAGCCCCAGGACGTCTCTTTAAAACTATAAAAGGCAAACGTAAGATAAACTCTGGTCGATCTCAAGACAGGAAATTGTGTTTACTTTGTAGAAATCGTTCAGGATGGAGAGTTCATGACTACGGCCTGACTGAAAGCAAGGGAACCCAACATAAACAAAACTCTTGACATGCCAGGCTCTGCCTCCTCTTCTCTCTCTCTTATCTCCTCATTCATCACCGTGTCCCTCAATGTACCCCTCCCTCCTTCCGCTCATCATCACCCCCCCAATCAGGCTAAGATTATGGATCACACAGAGTTATTTATAGACGAGGACTCCCAGAGGAGTTCCTCGCCCCACTGGGCTCCTGTGCACTCAGAAAACCCCATGCATGTTTACTCACAGCTTATGAGAAACTAAGAGTGCAAACTCATTCACAGTTCCAACAGAATGAGCAAATGTCAACACAAGCCTCGCAAATTTAGAATGAACAGCAATCGCTGACATAATGTCAACCCGCTGCGAGCCCAGCAGACTCAGGTGCTCACAGAGGAGGGAGGCAAACACCATGGTGACTGCTGGCACTGTGGCCGGTGGTTGGTCGGACAGTGGAGAAGGGGCGGGGCTTGAGGTGGAGGGTGAACCAATGACGGTAGGCAAGCGATTCAACAAACGATCTGCATGTGCATTTAGCTCAGTGCTTTACTGTCAAGTCCGGGGTGGGTGGGTGTGACTGTTGATGTATGCCTCTGCATGTCCCAGTAGCATGGTAACATAGCCACCAAAAACCTGTGGGTTTTTCCTGCTTCCTCCTTTCTCTAGCAATATTTCCCCAGATTAACTTATAAAAAAAACAAAATGCATTTAGTACTAAAGTGTTCTCGTTAGGAGACAAAGAGATACAAAAAGTGTTTACTGGCACTTTTCAAAGAGCTTATCAAGCTGTGTCACAGCACTGTGATTTTAAATGTCAAAGCTGGAGTAAACTGAGATAAATTAAAGACCCCACATGTGATCCAAAGCAGACAGCAGCAGAGTCAAATGGTGATACGGGATGCAATCTAACATTCAGTCCTTTCTGTTTATATGTCGAGCAGTAGTCCCAGTGAGCTTACACACTAACTTCCATGCATTTTGCTCCACACATGCACGCAAATGCACACTTATGTGCACAATAGACTGTGCGGAAGGACAGACGCAGCCACTGCCATCTGCTCCATTCAGTTAAAGGCTGCGCTGAGCGAGCCTCCATACATCAGTGCCATTCAATAAACACTGCCACTACTCCGAGCCGCACACCCACACGCACAGCAAATGAACACGCACACACAAACATGCACTCACTCCCTAAGTGAACATATATACGTAACACAGCAACACATTCACAGGCAAAACGAGAGTCTGCATAAACAAACGCACGCCTGTTGATCACTTAATGTACAATCAGCACACTGTGCACAGAATAAACTCTGTGAAAGAAGACTCCAACAACACATCCTTTACACAAAGGAAAACCACAACAAACCTACAAGCCGGCCGAGCACAACTACACGAGGATCACATAAAGCACTTCACTACATGCGGTTTGAACAGTAATTCTCTGCATAACAGGAACAGCTCTTACCCATCAGTTATGCTGCGCTGTTCTTGCACGTTTGAGAGTGGCGTACAGTATCTGAGCGAGAGAGAGACAGAAAGTGCGTTTGTAGCCAAAAGTGCGAGTGAGAAGAGATGGCGTTAAAGTCCACGGCAGCACACAGACACAGCAGACCGGCCCGGGTTAGGTCCTAACAACAAATCTTTCTCCCTCTCGGTCTTTCACACAGTCCGTCTCTCACTCTGTCGCCTCTCTCTGCTCCTCTCACTGACGTGTTTTGCTCTGCCCTCCAGCTGCCACTCTCCCTCCCTCCCTCTGCTCCTCCGGTCCCCTCCCACTCACTCTCTCTCCCACTCTCTCTCCCTCGGCTCTCAGTGACATCAGGGGGCAGTCTCGGGCATGTTGAGCATTTTATTACAGTCACTCTCCCTCTTCTAACACACCGGCAAACACTCTGTCTACATTCCTATTTCCCTACACCACCTATGCGTTCGTGCACTAAATCTGCATTTTTGGACTAAACAGAGCCAAGTTGTACTTACCCACGCTTACACATTTATTAACAGACACACACACACACTTTATGTAAAATCCTCCTACACACCAGGAACCTTACAGCATAGACAGTCGCTTTCTGTGAAGCTGGTTTGACAGTAGCAATACATTACAACCACTGAAGACACACATACGTCACAGACATCTGTCTCTGCTCACTACAAACACGCACATAGAAACAAAACGAGCTGTTTACCAGTGGCGACTGATACCCCAGAAACTTTATGATGTTAGTAACTTTGTTCTGGAAACTCTTTCGGTTTTTAAAAAAGAAAAGTACGTCTTATTCCAGTGAATCATCGCCACCTAAATATGCAAATAATGGATTATTATTACACAAGACAGAAAGAAGTTCATCTGTTTAAGGAGTTCTACTTAAAATAAGTAAATCTTAGCAAGAATGCATGACTAATAAACAGGAGAGACGCTGAATCACAGGCCTGAAACCTTATTTGTAGATTAGTGATGAGTTTGGGACTGAATGATAACGGGGAGCGTTTAGGGGACGGCTGAAGGACTGGCCTACTGAGTGGAATCAGTCCACTTAAGACAAGTGCTCCTCTGGGGGCAACACCTGACGTGCCTTTTGGTTTTTTCAATGAAGGTTCAGTCGATATGTGTTAAAAGAAACAGGCAGGAAGGACCTGACTGTTTGCCCCAAGTGGGTTAGTTGTCCTCTGCGCTCTAACGGTCTGCTTTCCAATTCCCCTTGAATTACACTGGAGTAAAGGCAGGGTGCCAGTTGTGAACTGGAATCAGATACCTGCCTTTCACCAACAGGGTGCCAGTTCAGAGCCCGGATGGAGCCAGTTACGCTTTAATTTCTTTAAATAAATACAAGTTTTGACAAGTTCAAAAATCAAACTGGACCAAGCGCTGCAGAGTGGAATCATGGTGAACAGAATCTGTGGGCTGAGTCACAGGTCGATTTCTTGAGACGGCCCCTCCCATATACACAGGTATGTGGTGCAACTTTGGGCCAAGCAACTTTATGATGGTGTGCTGGCGTCGGCTTTCTTCGGCTCTCACGCCAGCGTTTGTTTTTTTGTTTTTTTTAGTTGAAATTCGCGGGACTGCATTTAGAAAAGCATGAGTGATATACTGCCACTGTGGATAATGTTCAAAGTTTTTCACTTTTATGAGTAACCCCGTTTGCAAGGCAGTTAAAAACAATTGTCTTCATTTTGATTCTGATGGGAAACAGATGCTTTTCTGATCCACTGCATATGGAGTTAAACAATACTGAAGGGTTAGGACTGCTCAGTCCAACTGAGATATGTCCAGTGCTTGCAACATACACATCCAAGGTCAGAGATGTCCTTTGCAGTTTTTATGTCTGAAAAAAAATCAAAAAATAACAAAGAATTACTTCCTTTAACGCCCGTCTAGCCTGGCAGCTTTGGCAATCATCATGATCTTGCTTTTCCAAGACGGGCTCTATAAGCTCTTTAAAGGTTCTTTGGGTGTTTTACTTCTTCTTTTCTTTTCTTTTCTTTATCTATTTATTTATTTCTATTATTATTCACATTAGTGCATATGGAATATGGCAATGCCCGAGCTGACAAGGAGAATATAAAGAAAAAGAGAAAAGATAAGAATAAACGGACAGAGCACAAGTGGGGGAAAAAAGGAATTACATTGATAGGTTTGAAACTAAAGAGATCATGGAAGCACCCGGGATACCAGCATGCAGCATACTGTCCTATTTTTGCATATGTTGCCATGAATGTGCTTGTACATATACGTGTGGATGTATGCACGTGTAGCATGGTCTGTTCCTGTGTGTGTTTGCAGAAGCTATTTTTGAAGTTCAGTGTAGAATCCAGGAAGTTTTGTTTGATCAGACAACACACCTACACACCTGGCTGCGATAAAGGCCTGCCTTATCAGCTTGTTGTATAGTGTTGACGTCAAAGGCTTAGCTAAGCATCACGCAGCCGTGACACCGATAACACCTAACGCTACTGATCCCAAACCGCAATGGCATACACGCACGCAAACAAACACCGTGTCATTTTTAGAACGGGGAGAATCTCCCTCGCAGAGGCTACCGACACGTCGCGGTGAAATCAGCATGCAGAGAAAAGCCGGGAGGGAAAGACGACGGTCAACGAGCAGCAGCAACGATCTGACAACTTAACGAATGAAATTGAACAGCGGGGTGCGTGTAGTCGGCTTTGGAAAATGTTTGTTGGTCAACACCGCATACAAAAAGGACGACTTGTTTTCAGACCACTCATGCATTATTGGCCTTGTTTGGACAGACAACATAAGAAAGAAGCAATTAAAGCAAATTTGTTTTGTAATCAACAAAAGTCTTGAAATAAATGAGCATGCTGCAGTGCCATATACAGCTCTCCACAAAGTGTTTCAACACAAACAGAACTTCTCTTGCTCCACACGGAGTTGTTCAAACCATGTTGTGGTGCCACAGCAGATGCTGTTTCCTGTTGTTAATATGTGTCTTATTGGGACTTTTGTCTGCTTCCTTAGTTACAAGGGATCGCCACAGCAGATGGATCCACATATTTTATTTGGAAATATTTTACGTCAGCTGCCCTTCCCGCAGTCTCCCTCCTGAGCATTTGTGCCTCCTCCCCTCAAACTGCAGCTTTTTTGCATATTAAGCAAATGTAATAACAACTACATATGGGACTTCCATGTAAGACTCGCTGCAAAAATCACTGATGTCTGAAGATAGCCAGGCAGCAACAATCAGGTCAAATACACAACAGGTTTGCATGCAGATACAGTAAGTGTTGCTTCTAGCGAACTGCATCCTTGTGACTGCTGGATATGACGAGTGCTCATCAAGTAAAACCAACTCGTATTAGCCAAAGCCCAGAACCTTCATACAAGTTAGGCAATGAATTCCTGTGAAACTGGGCTTTTGCAGTTATTTAGAAGCCTTAGAGAGAAACAGACGAGGCAATAAGTGAGTGATTCACAGATAAATAACTATCTGCATCATAGTCAGTGTGCACATGTGTCTTAAATAATGCATGTGGCATAATGATCGCAAGGCATGCTGAAATACACAGTGTGGCAAGCAGGCAGACAGAACTGATGAATAAGTAATGGATGGTGTCCGACTCATAATGTACACACGAGAGCTGCTCTCACTCTCTCTCTCACTCACACACACACACACACACACACACACACACACTAAACAATAAACAATAAACGAACCTGTTCAAGCTCAGGAAGAAGAAAAGACACCAAGTCGTATTTTTGTACCTTGGTATGCTCTCGTCTTCCCTCCTCCTCTTCATAGTGATGGGGAGGGAGGGGGGGGGGGGGGGGGGGGGGGGGCTTTGCTTTTTTCATCCATCTCCCCAGAGAGCTGAAGACCCAACTCAAAATACTATGTCGTTTATTATTGATTTGAGTTATTTATAATACACACACATACTCTCTCTGTAATCCCCCTTTACCTTCCCTTCTCTCCCCTTTAGCGTTCCCATTTAATGGCACACTGGGAAAATCTCAAAGTTGAGGCACTAAATCTGAAACTTATAATAACAATACAATAATATATAATAACTAAAATTAGTATTACGAAGTATTTCAAAATAATATCAACACAGATTTAGTTAACGCCATGAAAGTCAAGAAAGGGGGCATCTTAGGTTTCCACCTGCTACAACAGGGTAACACCCAGTCTGATCCCAAACCCCCGGTCAGATTATTCTCTGGTCTCTAAGAGGAGACTATATAAACTATAAATAAACTAAAAGACAAAGTGCACTTAGCTAAAAGAAGCCTCCAAAAGTAAAATGGGGGAAGAAGCAGGTGAATTGAAGGGGGATGCAGATGGGTTGTAAGCCAGTCCCTCTGCAGAGCCCAGAACGTACTAGATATCAAAAGGGCCACTAGGATGGCAACAGAGGCAGCAGAATTTACAAGGTAGCAAAATATAGTGTGTATATATATTTTGTTGATATACTGGAGTGAACTGAATGTTGTCCGAAGTGATTGAGGTTTAAAAATGTTTACAGCGATTGATATCAGCTTCTTTTTACTGTCTATTGAACAGCATGTGGATACACGTAAAAGTGACAGAAATCAATACCATCGCTATAAACCTGTGTGATGCTGCCTTTCTTTGCATACACAAACACACAAATACACATAAATATACACGCATACGCTGACTGGACAAATCCCAAGGAAGCAGCATCAGTTTTCTAAAACGTCTTGAGCTGCTGTCTCGCTGTTTCTAAGTATGGTTGTAAGATCCACTATGAGTACATATATACAGTGAAATGATTTGTCATCCAGCAGAGATGTAACTTAAACGCTTCTAGCTGTGTTAGGCTGCTAACACAAACCTTAAAAAGCTAAATAATTTATATGAGTGGGAGGCCTACAGAGATAAAATTATCCAGCCATATTGTAAAAGACACTCTGAGAAGAGCTGAAAGTGTAATGAAAGTTATTATTCAAAAATAAAATCATTGCATCCACAGATATTTCTACTTTGGGCGATCGTGGCTCAAGAGTTGGGCGTTCGTCTTGTAATCGGAAGGTTGCCGGTTCGAGCCCCGACAGTCTCCGTCGTTGTGACCTTGGGCAAGACACTTCACCCGTTGCCTACTGGTGGTGGTCAGTGTCCGGCAGCCTCGCCTCTGTCAGTGCGCCCCAGGGCGGCTGTGGCTAAAGCGCTATACAAATACAGACCATTTACCATTTACTTGGTTTGTATCCAGAAGAACGATAATGATGAATCTCAACTTTTCACTGTTTAAAGCTAAAAGCATTGTTTTTGGAAAAAGCTCGGGCCAAATGATGCCCACTGTACAGCCTCAATGTGTGTGTGTGTGTGTGTGTGTGTGTGTGTGTGTGTGTGTGTGTGTGTGTGTGCGTGTGCGTGTGCGTGCGTGCGGTAAAGCTTCACAGAAATACGCACAGTGTGTGTTAAATATAAATTCTGGCAGTTCTGAAGAACTGAAAACATCAAGGCTTAAAAACACCTTAAAAACGCAGCAAAGATAACAGAAAGAGAAGCTTCGAGCTGCCAGCTGCAGCGAGGAACTCCGTTCATTCATATTTTATACCGTCTCGCTCCATCTCAATTGTAATGCCTTCGCCGAGCTCACAGCAGACAGAAACCCATTAGCTTTCAGTGATGCTAAACTGAACTTATGAAAGACGTCAGCCCACCACACTGCTCCCTGTGCTCTTACAATCACATGGGTCACAAGAACAGCAACCGCTCAAATCTCTTCATGAGCAATGAAGCTGTTGTTTACTACGGCCTTGTCGACAATGAAGAAAAAATAAAACCACAGACAAACAAACACAAAGATAACCACAGATGTAAATGGAGGATAAACACTATGATGACAAATATCATCTTGTGGGGCTATATTAAGGACTTGTTGCCCTTTAAAAGGTTTTTTTTATTTCAAATACCTATTTTACTCTGATTATTTTCTATTACAGAAACTGTAAGTATAGAAGATTAGAGATATCTGATAAAGAGATACACAGATTAGACAATCTATTCTTGATATTCACTTTTTCAGTTCTACAAAACGCCCACCTCTCGTCTTTCTCGGCACCATCTTCTACTCTACTTAGAAAATTGGTGCAGGCAGAAAACCATTGTCTATTTCTTCTCTTAAATGAGTCTGCGGTAAAGTACAGTCTATCACTGACAGCCATGCCGTAGTCATTAGCCTGTGGGCTTATTTATAATGAACTCCTTTTCCGGGACCAAGGAAAGCTAACCTTTGGTTGTGATGGCGTCCTGGACAAATGGTAACAAATTCTTTGCGAGCAGAAAGCAAAGGTCTGAGCCCTGGAGTGGTCATCCATAATAGCTTCCAGAAGACTCTTCCAGAGCCATATATTTCTACTAAGGCTTTTAAAAGCCTTTACAAAACACACCTCTGCATTAATAAGTGAGTTTGACAGGAAGTGAAAGGGCAATGCATAGTTGGAGTCAAATGTGAAACATATCCATTTGCATATAAACAGACAAACACTACTTTTACAAATGGCTTTAAAAGAACTGGAGACTCTGATGTGGTAATTGATGAGAACTTAGAAAGAGGAGGGGAAAAAAAGAGTATTCACGGTACTGCCTGCTGATTATATCACATTCTAGCGTGCACATGCTAATACGTTACCGTTCGAGTCTTTCTTAAGCAGGCAGCGGGAAAGAGCGAGGGAAACCACAGCTGCAGAATAACAGAATCAATGCAAGACAAAGAAAGTCTGCAGAGCTTGTTGGTTATGGCACAATCTGTATTCTGCATACAAGTTGTGTTCAAGGCGGTGGTACCAACTTCCTATGTAAGCATGGTTTTCTTTGTGTTCAGGGACTTTTATATCTCTGACCACTCCAGGTTTAATCACAAACAATGCATTTTTATTTTTCCATTGCCCGCTAAGAGCAAACAGGCAAAATCATTTTGAAAAAGTCTCATTATTGATGCACTACGTCTATCCCACTCTTGAGCTTTTTATAGCTGCAGAAAAACAGTAAAAACAACCTATTTATTGATGGCGACAGGCCGTCTTATTGCTTAGCTGTCACACAACAACGGCTGCCCATCACACAAACAATGTTTCAGACCATTGAAGGCCAGATCACCTAATGAGCAGTGAAATCTCTCTCGTACATAAAGTGCACAGGTTAAGCCATTTTTTTTTTTATTATAATCCAAGAGAGCAAAGGTGGAAATGCTCATCGAGTACCTTCAGAAAGACGACTTTATATGCAGTCTATACTCACAGCCTGGCTGTATTCATTCAAGAGCCCCCACAGCAGCAATAACACTTCCTTCATCTGCATGAAGTCACAATGCACATATTTTTACTTTTTCTACTGAAAGCAAATCAATAGAACAACCTCAAAAACGCCACCTTCCTCAGGGGAAGTTCACGCAGGCTGAACTTTCCCACAGAGTTGAACCATGGTGACCTTTGAGCGAAGATGTGACCCAAAGCGTCACAATCGCAGGAGACACCAAAAACCAAACACAGAATTTAGACAACTTTGCTCTGCCGAAAGAGAAAGTCGTGCCCGGTGCAGACGGGTCATGGTTTATATAACGGAAGCGTGACGATTTCACTGCACTGTTTTAAAATGTTTGTGATTGGGTCACAAAGTTTCCAGGCCTACCTTCAACTGTTCCTGTGGAATTTCCCCTTCAACTCTGTGACGTGAACAAACACACGAGGAAATAAAAACAAATTTTAAAAGTGTTACGATCAGGGTTCCCTTGTGATCAGAAAGTAGAAAAACCATCATTAAAAAACGTTTCCATTTTGCTGTCCTGTTATACTATACAACCACACCTTCGCTGGCACTTCAAATCCCCACATCTCTCCTCTTCAACGATTCCCATTGTGCCCCAAAATATTACTATCTCACATCAAAAATGAAGGTTGGGGGTTTTTTGTGTTTTTTTTATGTATTCATACACAAACATTGACTAACACAGCCTCACTCTTGAGACGTCTGGTAGGTTTTTGAAAGCCATGACAGTCAGCCATAACAGGGCCAAATGCAATATTTATAACCTGGTAACATGGTAAAATCGTTCTCCCTATATGACATCCGCACAAAGTCTCATGCAGAACCTGCCGAGGCTGTCAGGATAATGGCACTGATGCAGACAAAGTAGGTTAAGGCAATGCCTGTTCTGCTGGAAGACGAAAACAAGTCTGGCTCGAAGCACTCCGCCATACTTTTTTATGCCCAATGTGAAGAGTGTGTATGTGTGTGTGTCTCTTTAAGGGGGTTGACATGAAGGCCACAACCTCAGGCTATGTCTGTAAATATAATCAGGCTCTAATACACTGCCTTGTATTCCCTTTGTAACGCCTATCTTTCGCTCAGGATCAGATTTGATTTCACCTCATGCTCTCCGACAGCTTTAGGTTTGTTTTAGGATTCTGCCTTAAACGTGTGGCTGTATGCTCCGAGGACTTTATATCAGCCTCTAAGGAATATTAAAAATAGTTAAATTATTCTGTGCCGCTTGGGAAAAATAAGTCGTGACGAAGCAAAGGGAAGAGAATTATATCTTAGCTCATCTGATGTTTCAGAGAACCTATTGGAAAAATCTCCTGAGCATCATCTTTGTTAGGGTGGATGTGTGTGTCTGTGGATTTCTGCTAGTGATGGTGGTTAAGCAGAAAAGTAGCAGCTGCCCACCAGCTCCTGCCTACACCAACCTGGCACCAAGCAGGGGAATCCATGCCAGGTCAGGGAGTGACAAGGATGGGGAGGGGGTTGGTAGGTGGCTCTGGGGGCCCATATGGGGGGCTGGAACCAGGACCCGACAGCCTTGTGGGTTCCCTGGTGAGCATGTACGTATTAAACAGGTGGCCTTCGGTTAGGAATTAGGAAAAGGTGTGGATTCTAAGTGACACTGCTGGGATCTAGGACTAAAAATTCACAAGGTTATAATGTTCCATTTATTTATCTGTGACCTACGTCCTCAGATTAAATGGATGACTCAGTCTTGAAATTGTATGTTTTAGTGCTTACACTCATTGTGATTAAAAAAAAGAAAAAGGTAATGTGGTGATAATGTGTGGCGATACTTCAAAGGTTTTCCTGAGGGGAAGTTTGTTTTCCTAATGAGTTCTTCAGCATACAAAAGCAAAAACATGAAAGGATGTGATGACAGGATGTCGTACGGAAGAGAAATGAGAAGTTAACGAGCAGAATGAAAGAAAGAAATGAGGTTGTACCACGAGCAAATCTGACCCACTGTGACGTAAAGCATGTTCCTTTACATTAACAGAGTAGGAGCTAACACCAACACACAAAACAACAATGTCAGGATTAAGGTCAAGCATACACTCATGCGCAGATACACGAAACTCTCTGTTCCAGCGAGTAGGGAGGGAGGCAGCAGGGGTCTGGCTGGCAGACAAGTGTCTGGTCATGGTGACCTACACAAGTGGTGTCCTCTGGAACACACCTCGCTCTCCATCTCTGGCTTTTCACCACCAACCCTTTCCCTCTTTCGCCTGCGTTTCCACTCTCTTCTGTCCTTGCTTTGCTGTTATTTCCAAATTTGCACTAAATTATTGTAGTTCAGCATCACTGAAGGGAGAACATTTCTGCGGGGTTGAGGTTAGCGATTTAGCTGTCAGCGGTTAATTCTAGGAAATGCATTATGCCAATGAGCATCCTGTGCATGTGCAGAGAAATGCAGATGCAGAGGGGGAAAGAATTTGGTGTAGTCCAAAAATGTTTCTCTCCACTTTTTTTCTGATTTCCTTTCCAGAGTTTTGAAATGGTAATGAGGCTGCTGGTATTTGCATAATGTGCCTTTCCTCGTTCCTCTTTTTCTACTTATCCAGGCTCTCTTCTACTCAAATTGCGGTTCTCCTGCCTCACCATCTCCTTTCATTGCATTTATTCTTCTCCTCCCACTAACCTGCTCTCAGGTTCTTAAGTGCTCATAGATTATTGACAACTCTAAATAAAGATACGATAAGATAAGCAGTTCAGCCAGACAACAGGAGCTGACCAACAGGTCTGCCACTTCCTGTGTGAACAGCTCCTCATTCTTAGCAGGCTTGCTCAAAGCCTCTCATTCAGCTCAGCCCTAATATCAGCACTGTGCAGACGGAAAATGGACACTGCACAAAGCCTTAAGACTAAAAAACTGAAAAGGGAAAAAAGAAATACTGCTGTCAAATTTCTTGCCGATTACGACGGTGCATGCCAGGCAGGCAATGATGAAAGGAGCCATAACGAAGTCCTTCTGTGAGCTACAAAAGCATTTCTGGTCTACATAATCTGTCACTTCTGCTCCCACTTTACTCTTCTATTTTCCATCCTCTTCTCTCAATTTGTCTTCCTCTCTCCTCCTCCTTCCTCATCACTTCTCTCACCTTCCCCTCCCTCCTCCTCGCTCCCTGCAGCGTCTGTGCTCTGACAGTTATGTGTGAGTGGAGCGTGGGCTGCTGCTAATTTGTGCAGAGTGGGAGAAAGCTGTTTTGGCTCACCGAGGGGGGAAAAAAAAGCCCAGTTTAGCCTATATGATGGGATGGATGGATAGATAAGCCAAACTAAGCACAAACACAAACACACACACACAAAAACTCACTTAATACACGTTTGTTTAGCCTGTAATTTTCACATCCTCGTCTAATGTCACATGTGCATTTACTGATAGAAGCAGCTGCTCAAACCTACATTCACATCCAAATGTGGAAGGTGCAGACTTCTGTTCCTCTTACAGTACCTCCTCCTGGGTGCAATTTAGTCATCCTGATTAATATGCACCCAAATCTGTTTCTATCAGAGTCTTCCTCATTATCTCCCTCATTTTTAATTTTCAGTAGCATTCATCGTGTCGCCTGATTGACACCCACTCAAATTTTGATCTGAAACTTTAAAAAGAAAGAAAGAAAATGCACAGTCACAGACTTGTGGCTTTAAGGTCGGCACCACTCACTGATGCTGTTAGCATCTCATTAAGGTCTGTGTTGAAATGGACTTTGCAGCATCAAATAAACACACACACACACACACACACAGAGGAAGTGTTACTGTTGCTCTTGGCACCCGCTTAATTAATTCTAACACATCGTATGAATGTGTTAATAGACCATTGTACTGTACCTATTCCAATAAAATGCCGTTGTCCTTTTTTGGCAGGCATTTAAACATTTAGTTATTCTTAGGGTTGGAACAGTCTCCACATTTTCAAGTGAATTTATTCAGCATCTCAGTCCAGCGAGTTAACTGTGGAAATACAAGTGTACTAGCTTTGAAGAGAACCGGTTAATCTTCCATCTATGGCGGATCCTTTGTGGTATACACAGTATGGGTGGCTGCGACCTGTGATGAAACACTATTCCTGCCCACAATGATGGTATCATGACAGCAGTTTTGCAATACTCGATGCTCTGCAAGAAAATTATCTACGATACATCAAATGTCTTAATGAAAAAAAAAAACAACCTCTGAAAGTGCAAAAAAGCAGGAATTCTGCATTTTTTCACTGCCCTTTGTTGTTAGTGTGCGTACTATCGTCACTATTCAATATCAATTTTGTGGCAGTTCAGTTAATCAGATCTCTGATTTTCTTTTTATTTAGTTTATCCTTTTTACAGCTACTTCCCTTCACTTTAACCTCATTGACTTGATAAGCACCCCAATGAAAAGCCATGAAGTAGTGACTCCTGCAAGTCAAATTATCAATGGAATCTGCTAAGAGTACATGTGTATTTCAATAAAAGCAGTCAAAAGAGGCACCGTGTCCTCTCTGTGCTGCCTCCCCTTTCATCTCACCCACCAACCGGCCCAGCAGATGGATGCCTCTCCCTGATGCTGGTTCTGCCAGGTCTCTTCCTGTTAGACAACAGATCTTCCTTCCTACCATCGCCAAACTCTTTCTCACAGGGAATTGGTGTAATATAACTGAAATTGCATCACAGGAGAAAGTAATGTAATATAATGCCCTAGAAGTATTTTTTTCCACTCTAAATACACTGTGGGACATTTTGTCTATAGCTTCTCAGCATTTAAAGTGTAATGCACACTGTAATTTATGGAGCCAGTCACACAGACGTGGAGACCAGTTGGAGACCACCTTACAACCACCACAAGAGGAAAGAAATGAGCATTTGCCATTTGCTATAGTCACATGTAGTTTGTATGGAAGGTACTAACTTGTCTAAACAGTTGTAAAACAGGAGACTGTGGTCCAAACTAGAAATGGAAATCTTCCACCTTCTGAAGCTTCACCTTTGGAAAGGTAAGGCACATTTAAAAAAACGTTTTAAAGTGCCCACTTTCCAGTATGTATCACGCCTTTTTCAGTTTTACTGCGACTCGGTTTGCAAGTGCGTGGGCGCCTTCCGTCTTCTGTAGGAAGTGCAGGCGTCTGAGGCAATCAGTTTTTTGGTGCAGCATTCTCTTTGCAACCACTTGCCAACCAATCAGGAAAACCACATTTTTTCTTAGAAGCTGGAGGTTACTAGGTGGTCATTTACTGGTCTGTAAGCTTGTGTCAGTGAGGTCTTATTGATAATTTATAGCAATTTGTATGGAGGAAGTGACTAAAACCTTGAAATAAATTCAAACAATTTATTTTTTAACTGCTTCTTTGTTGATATGGTGACAAACATGATTCATACTACACACAAAAAATAGTGCCTTTAAGAAACTACTTTCACTTCTTTCATATGACACAGGGTTAGTTTCTCTTCTCCATTTTTGTGAATGTCAATGTATCATTACGCAGTGATGCGATTTTGTGTATAACATAAGCTTAACCCCCATTGGTTCTATCCACCACATGAGAAAGGGGTCAGAGGTTAATCCCTGCTTGTCACTATTAGCAGAGAACACAGGCTACAGTGGAGCTCTAACACTTTCTACAAATCTCAGACTTGCAGTACATTAATAAGTTTCACATTTACTTCCCCTTTCAGTTTGCTCACTCGCCCACACGTTCATATTCTTTCTGTTTCGCTCTCTCATTAGGGAGTCAGTTAAAGACTTGTAAATGTCAATATCATTAAGTTCATTTCTCTCCATATTATAGATACCAGCGCAACAAAGGCAGGCATCTAGCCCAAAGTTAACCGAGGAGTAGAGCAGGAGGGGATAAAGTGTGTTGGTCTAATGGGGTATAATTTTGTACATGCATTATATTATGCTCCAAGCTCCAATAAACGCATAATTACACCAAAGCTTTCGAGCAGACATCAAATTTTATGGAAGACTAAAACTTTCTAGATTTACAGCTTTGCTAAGAAACTCTAAAAACACTATTTCAATTTCATTCATATACTTAAATGAAAACTAAAATGAAACTTGAAAGCCTCTGAGAGCCACTTGTTGTTTTGGGTTTTATTAAATACATGGATGTAGGCAGTCGGTTGAGTTGTTTTCGTGTCTCCTGGACTGACTCATTGCTGTCAAGATCAAAGCAGAGGCCTTACAATCCGGAGGATTCATGGTTCTACTTGTCACTGAAGTTAGTCCTTTACAATCACTCTCGTGCTTTGTATTTGGCACCAGTAAGCTTTCCGCCTCAAAGTACTGCGGGATGGATACCAATCTAAAGATCACGAATGCCTAAAACTTCTGCACCATTGTCTATGTGCATGCGTCTGTCTGTGTGTTTATGCCATTACGTGGGTCACCACTGCAGGCAATGAAACATACTATTAGCAGACTACAGCTCCGAGCCTTGGCACCCATATCTGTGACATCACTGCTGCATCAGCATTTCGTCCTGCCACATGGGACAAACATACCGCTTGTGGGTTGATGACATGCTTATGTGGCACGATCATCCTACGTTCCTGTCAACAAGAAGATGAAGTTCCAACCAAATTTGCTTGTGCCACGTGCACTTTCACGTAAATGCACATAAAGTGACACACGCGGAGCGAATTCTAAACGGAGTCTGTCACTGAATAGCAAATTGTCATGTACTAAAAACAACACGCAACGTCAGCTAGTGGAAATGATTGCATGGCTGGGCCGAAATGATAAGTTCCCTCATAATCAGACACTGACAGGGTGTACTCTTAAGCCACATATTAGCAAGTAAGAGAAACCTGATCACCTCTGAGCATTAATGTTCTGTAATCACCTGTGGTGTACACGACCCAAGGACAAGACTGGATCAATTGCTCAGCTCTCAGTAAACACATGTAAGATGTACACCACTGAATTAATTGTACTGGATAACCTGTTCAACTGCTCATTATCCAAGTATCTAATCAGGTAATCACATGCCAGAAACTCAGCGCATGTGCACACGCAGACTGTCAACATGACCTGCTCAAGTTCAAACAGAGCAACAGAACAGAGCGGAGAAAAGTGATTGAATTTACTTTGAACGTGGCATGCTTGTTGGTGCCAGAAAAGCTGGTCTGAGTGTTTCAGAAACTGCTGATCTGCAGGGATTTTCACCACATAACCATCTCTACGATGATCCAACACAGAGAAAATATCCAGTTAGCAGCAGCTCTCTGGGTGAAAAAGCCCCGTTGAGATGAGGGGAGATTATCCAGACTGTTTTGAGCTAATAGGAAAGCAACACAAACTCAAATAACCACTCGTTACAACCAAGATACGCAGAAGAGCATCTCTGAACACACAAAACGTCTAACCTTGAAGCAGATGCGCTGTAGCAGCAGAACACCACATCATGATGGTTTTGAAAGAGGAGTGGAAGAAGCTATCTATGTCCACTGTGAACGACCCTCTTTGGCGGTGGTTTATGGCACCAACTGTCTGTCATCTATAATCCAGTTTTAAGTTCCCTTCCCAGACGCCTTAACGCCCGCTCATATCCTGGGCCTTCTGACCTCAGAAAATCACATGATAGGGTGGGGCTTGGCTGACTGTGGCCTACACCCGTTTTCACACCTTGGCTCATGTGATTAGGTAGAGGATCATCTGGGGGGGTCCATTGTCCCTCTTTGGGGGGGAAACTCCCACAGGGCTTAAATCTGGGACTCCATCATTTGACCCTAGAACTGAAGAAGCTTCTTGGATGAGAGGTGAAACATCTTCAAGTAACTTAAAGAAGTCCAGACGCTTTTCTTTCCAAGCTCCTTAGACTACGATGACCTGAATGACTGAGAACCTTCACAGACATGCCATACTGTGTGCTTCTCCTGTCAACTAAGAACAGGAAACTGAGGCTAAGGTGGATCCAGCACCCCTGGTACCCTGGTACCCAGCCCCCCTGGAACCAACAGTTTGGTGTGTGGTGGTGTAATGAATTTTGAGGATATTTTCCCTGCAAACTTTTTGGCCTCTTATTACCATTTGAGAGCTTCGACTACCCGAGTATCATTTCTGACCAACCTGTAAAAACCTGTAATAAAAATTTGTACGGTGAATCCAAACAATGACAAGACTGATCCACGCCATCACCACCGATCCAAACACAGTTCACACACATGCAGTTACACAGACAAATAAGCCCTACCAAAATGGTTGTGTGCCGTTGGTTTAATAAGTTCCAGAGGCTTCTCCGTGCTGGTTAATCCACCTGTCAGAGAGAAGGAAAAGTTAGGCTAAATATGGTCTTTAATGTGGCAACAAAATAACTTTAAAATAGAATTCAAAATTAATTCTCAATTTTGCATGGACTGTGCAGGATTGGATTAAGTTAAGTAGGATTAATTTCAGTCATCTTTGCAAGCCCTCATTAGTGAGAGTATTAATATTTATATTGGGATGCTTATGAAATTAGCATTAGTGAAATCTGAGTAGAAAAGTACTGAAGATGACTTAAAAGCATTCACAAGCACAATGTCAAAGTCTCTTCTTAAATGGATCAGTCTTCAGGCTTTCTTAATCTGGCTTCACTGCTACAGATATCTGCTCAAAAGAAGGCCTGGTGTACTTATGACTGTACTTATCAATATGTCAGGAGATTTTAACAATGTTTCCGGCTTCTTTTAGGAATCCAAACTGCATGATGTAGTACAGAAAGCTGGAAGTCCAGAACTTGACTTAAGCCTTGTCCATTACACATGTCCTCCATGCCAGGCCCCTGTCGTATGATGGAGTGCATGTGTAATTATTAGCTGCATGTGATAATAAAACAATTAGCAAGTGATTCAGTCCTGGACTAGCCTTTAACAAAAATGTAATAAAAGAGAATTCAGTAATTTCCAAAACTCTACATTTAATTGGAAACTAATTGGAAGACAACAGCTGCTGAAACTGAGGACTGGATCTGTGCAACAGCTTTCAAAACACATGAGAAACGATGAAAGCATTTGAGATTTGAAAGGAAAATTTCCTGGTTTTTAAAGAGCTTTCCCCGCACCTCCACTCTAGTCTGAATTTCAGCTGCTCAACAATTTACAGCTTACTTTGTTTCTAATTTACTTGATAGTTTCAGGACATACTGAGGATGGTGGTCTAAAAGTTTTCAATGAGTAAGTTTCGCACCCAGAAACTTTCTTTTTGTGCTGTATCAGGTGTAGAATGAGGTTTGGTATTGTCTTGCTGAAATAATAAAATCCTCCCCAGAAGATAGAGACAGAGATTCATGGGTGTCAGTATATTTCTCTACAACCTTTATATAAATCATTAAGCATTAAAGGTGCCTTCACAGATGTGTGAGTTACTCATACCATATACACTAATGTAGCTCTAATATCATTTAGCTTTAATATCTTTTTCCCCTCTTTAGCCTGGATAATTTAGCACTAGGGCTGGGCTATATCATACCGTTCACGGTAATACCGGTGTAATTTTGGGCAACGATAGGAAAATGAAATATCGCGATAGAATATGGGTAAAACGCGCATGCGCACTGCCTATGTTTACATACGCACATGGCGGCGACGCAGAATGAGAAGAGCGAAAGCGGATCGTTAAATGAAACAGATGAACCAGAACTGGTTTGTTAAAATGCTGCAACTTCAGTGGTGTGGAACTGGTTTAGCTTTCGTCCATCAGATACACAACAAAGCACTATTTTTGGTAGAGCATGCTAGCGGGCCGTTGTTATTACCTTGTTGTTTGGAAAATACGGCACACTTAAAATCAAAACTTTGATTTTTCTGAAAATCGACAGTGCCCCTTATAATCCCGTGGGGCTTATGTATGAATTCTGGTTGTGTTTACTCACCTCGAAACGATTTTATGTACACGGCGCTCGAAAATCTGTCAGATGTTTCAGTACGACTTTGCTAAGCTACGAAGCCACACCGCTTGATGGATTGTCGGAGCATTACGGCTCCGACAGTACGTATCACGTACTGTGCTTCAACATAATATTACGGTATTGTGTGTGTATAACCTCTTTTTAAAGAGGTTATACACAAGATTATACATGGTTATGCTGAGGATATGATACCAGTTTCCACTGGAAATGCCTTTTGTTTAAACTGTCAGCAAGGAATTTGCACTGTTACATTTTATATAACTTTAATGCACATACAAAAAACAGCTGCTTGTTTAAGTGAAAATACATTGATGGGGTTTTTGCACTAATAAAGTTGTGGAGTTGTACAGTATTTTGTCTAGTGTCAATTATATCGTCAGTTATATTGTTATCTCAAATTTTTAAATGTATATCGTGATAAATATTTTTGGTCATATCGCCCTGCTCTATTTAGCACACACATTACATATAGTTTATTTACATTGTACACATATCCCTTTTTTTAAAAAAACAGTTTTCTTTCCTGTATTCCCATTATTACCACTGCTAACATATATTTCTAAATTGTATTTATTATCCATTTTTAAATTTTCTCATACGGCCTAAGACTTTGACCTACTATCAGGTGTTAAGACCTTGAAAAAAAACAAAGTATGCTGGGCTTATAAATGAAATAGTGAAAGTGAAGCAGTGCCGACTCTCAGCTTTCACGTCAGTATGTAGTGAATTGTAAACCCTATTGTTCACTGTTGTTAGAGGCAAGTTAAACATAAACTTATATCAAGCAAACGTCACATTTAATCTTCCATCATTCATAACAGCCCTCCAACATTTATCAACAGATATTCGAGCTCTTCTTCTGTGTACTGCAGCTTTGTTTTGTCCTAAGACTCTTGTTTAGCAAGTGATTCACAATATCAGTCACACTGGCATCAAGTGACAACAGTGTTATGTTTTATTTCATGACTAAGTTATATGAGTTCAGTACAGGGATGTGATCACCAACACTGACTGACTGTACAGGACACACAGAGTTATAATTAGCCTGCTGGACTGAATTTTAAGAAGGCAGCTAATATACATTTTAGAGCGTTTCCAAGGTTACCTCAATGAAGAAATTTCAGCTTTTGGGCGACGCCGTCAAACGGCAAACAGTTTCTGCTTGCTTTTGCAAACTGTCACTCTGGTGCTCCGTGGTCTTGAATTCAAGCTCTTGTGCTGAATACAAGCTTGCTGCCATATTTCTACTGAGCTTCGTTCAGCCTACATTAGTTTATCTTTAAGACTGGCAGCTGGTATTCATGGTGGGGTCAGTAATCCTGCAGTTATCACCATTTTTGAGAAGCAAACTCTTAGAATGTAGTAAATGTCTAACTTTGTCTATACTCAGTGGGTGCGAGCACAAACACAGCAGGCTGTCAGAGTTAAAAATGTGTGCCAGACGAGCAAAAAACGACAACAACTGACGCACGATATAAAATCGACAATGCTTAGCAAATTTGAAAAGCAAATAGTAAGTGTGAATGGAAATCACAATATCAAAAAAAATGTTCATCGTTTTCTTGAATCATTGGAGACAGACATGCGGAAAGAAAAGAGAAAGTGTGGAAGAAAAGGAAAATGTGAAAGGAGACCATGTGCTGTGGCCACATAATCGAGCAGCAGTACATGACATGCCCACAACTACTATGGATTTTGTTTTTCTGGGTTGCTAGGCACTATTTTGAGCCTAAGCAGACTGTCCTATGACTAATACATGATGAAGGGAAGGGCTGAATTAAATATTCATATCGCACATACAAACACAGTAAATGCATTTCTTGAATTCCTGGGCAACGCCGGCTTCCTTTGTGTGTTTAACAGAACATATTGAAAAAGAAAAGACACAAAACTAAAGAGAAGAGAAGCTTTGAATTTATTTCAAAGAGTGTTATAGTGTTATAGGAAAGCTGTGCGTGCACACGTGTGTGTGTGTGTGTGCGCTTGTGCGCGCATGTCAGTAGGATGGCAGTGGCAGATGGCAGAAAGATGACACTAGAGCTTGATGGGCAAGAGACAGGCCACACTTAAACGCACACAAAGGAAGATTTGAACGTGTGAGGGGCTGTTATACATCTTCCCTCTGTTACGCTAAATTCCATCACCTCATTTTAACCTCTTTCCCTTTGGCCTCATGGAAACTCTGTGTATGACTTTCTCTTTAATATATGCAGAGATCTGTATAACAGCCTGATTTTAGCCTGAAAAAGAAGTCACGGGGTGGTGCTTTAAGATCGGCAGACAAAGTGGGAGCTGTGCGTGACGGTTAAGGTCTACTTTTACCTGGTATAGGGTGTCGTAATGGGGGGAAATCTATGCTGCAAGATTTTATGACTCTTTATCTGCCACAACAATCAGCAACACAAATGCTGTTTAACTTCAGTTTTTATTGTGTCTTGGTCAGAGCAGTTTTACAGAAGTCGATTTTTATGTGTGACTGGAGGAAGTGACTTAAAAAGGAAGACAAATATAAGGCTCAGAAATGTGTGTAATTGTCCGCATGTGCAGAGGAAATGTATTTCGCGGAAACCAACCAGCTTCATTGGGTTGTCGACTGTGACCGGTATGACCTCTTAACGCCTGAGCGGGAAGACGGGTCAAGAGCTTTCTGCCATAACACGCAGTGATGAGAGAAGGTCTCCATGGGAACCAGAACAAACAAATAGGCAGAAAGAGAGAACATGTTGTTTTAAACCTAGTGTTTGCAATACTCATGGCACTACCCTTAAATAGCCTGAGTATCTCGGCTCAACAAGCGGTCACAGTGCTTGTTGTTAATGCATTTTCCAGCACATAAACAGTCCCAGAACAACAGATGACATAGTGTTGTGCAGAAACTGATAAAAGCCCAAAGTAAACATGACGTAGGAACACTTGAGGAAGGTTAGTATTGTTAATGAGATTATGGGTTGGAACAAAAAAAACAGCAGTAACTAAATCTTCATTTGAGTCATCTCCCATTCTTTACATTCTTATTTAGGTTTTGCGTGTTAAATTATATTGTTCATTTTCTTCGAACAGGCACATCCACGAAGCACAGGATAAACATCTGGTGTTTCTGGGAAAATGTGTGACGGCAATGATGTTGCCAAAGTTTAATTTTCTTACAATTATGATTAAAAAAATAAAATAAAAACATATCGACAAGTCACAGGATTACACATGTGGGGATAAACTCAACCGATGAATTGAGGTTGGATTGTTGATATGACAAAACAGGCTACTTGAGGGCATTTCCTGTTATCGGGAAATTATCAGTAAATCAAAATAATCAACAAACAGACTGACAATAAACCTCAGATCTTAACTCAGTAATCTGACTGAATCACCATTATATCGGTTTATAGCTTTCATTGTTTAAAAGGCCATTAGCAAGTCCAGTTTTTCCTTTTGTATCAAGTATACATGATTATTAGCCCTGCATAACATTACATTACATTAAAGCACTGATTGGTAGCAAGAAGATAAAAGAGATTAATTTCATGTGCCGAGCAAAGCACACAGAACTATGTTCTAGTGTCATGTTAGAGAGATGCTGCATACGCACATTCAAAGAGCACCTTCATCTGACCATGTATTCTAGATATGCTTTCAAATTCTGTCTTGACCTCGGATGTCCCTAAGACACAAAAATTGGAAAGCCAGTGTTCTAGCTAACCAGGTCCAATACATCCTACTTTGCTCCTGATTTACTTTCTCCTAAGGCCAGCATTAATCGAGTACCTATATCAAGTCCATTGGAGAAGATACCACGTGCTACCTGCAAAATTGCCTGCAAAGCCCTTTAATTCATTTTAAGGAGGGCACTTATCCATACTGCCCAAATAACGCATCAGTTGTGTCAGAGTTTTATTGAACAGTTGTCCTCTCTACAGTACAACTATTATCTGCATTTACGATGGTGAAAAGAGCTAAAGTTCAAGAGAGACGAGGCAAAGAGGTTCACCACCACTCACAGCTTATTCTGTAGTCCGAGCTCTGGCTCCGCTGCTGAACAAATGGGAAGAGGAGCACTCGAAGTGGCTTAATTATTTATTTTGTTATGACACATTTTGTATCACCAGTATTTAGAGGATGTGCTTGTTGTGCAGCATAATGCACAAAGCATTATTAAAGTAAGTAATGTCCTGCGGGGTGTTAATGCTGTGCATAAGTTATATGTGTTATGTGTATGTAATGTCTATTTTAATGTGCTGACCTGTGACCTTTGCCGTATGCATACCTCCTAGCAAAGACTGACCATACTCCTCAGAGACAAGTAGGAATGTAAAAATAAATCTGACATAAAATTTAAAAAATACATGTGTGCCCGTAAGCTCAGGCAGGAAAATGATTCGCTCTCTTTCCTTATGTCATATTCCTAACAGCCTTCCTTGTGGACAGACATACGTGATCGCCACATGGAAAAGGAAGAGGAGGAGTGCCAAGTTACCGATGGCTGGCAGAACGACAAGTTGGCTCCGAGGCCAACAGGAAGCAGGAGTGCCTGGTTCAGTGGATACACACCCGGTGTACTAAGCTAAGGGGAGAGCCCTTCCACAGCGTAATAAGAGACGCACAAAGAATACATGAACATTCATAAGAACACATAAGACAATGTGATGACATTTACACACCCATCTCGCACACACCTTTCCTCCCGCTAGACCGAAGGTGTCAAAACTGCCTTGTTCAGGGCCGCTTCTCTGCACCATTACCATACACGCCAACCTGTCTAGTCCACTACAACTCAGTCTGGTGTATTCTGAGCCCTGCCACCCTCTACTCTGCCAACTATGCCATTCTGTCTGCCGAGGCTCCACCAAAACTGCCCTTCTGCTACAACCAAACTCCGAGCCAGTCCGAGAGGGTGCCAGCAACGCCAACCTGTCATCGCCACTCTAAACCGCAAGATAATCTGCTGGGAAGCCAACATATGAGGAGACTCAATCCAAAATGAGATCTCAATCATGTGACTGAAAGAATGACTTTCCATGGAAACTTGCAGTTTCTGTATTTGGTAAGGAAGCTTCTTTTCTTTCCCCCTTTCCTTGACATCAGCTTTATTTTGGAGATTAGCTTATAGTGTATGTGAAGCAGTCTCCAGCTAAAGGGTTTTATCCGCTGTTTGCTCATACTGTCTAAAATGACTTGTATAATTAAAGAGTCACAGGACAGGTCAAACCAACATGAAGTCAGCAGCTGTAGAATCAGCCACTTCTGTGTGGAAAAACATCCTGCTCCTCACATATAGGGTCTTGAATAATCAGACCCCATATTATCTTAATATAGTACCATATCACCCTATTTGAGCTCTTCGCTCTCACACTGCAGAACTACTTGTTGTTCCTAGAGTATTTAAAAGTAGAATGGGAGGGAGAGCCTTCAGTTTTCAGGCCCCTCTTCTGTGGAACCAGCTTCCAGTTTGGATTCGGGAGACAGACACTATCTCTACTTTTAAGATTAGGCTTAAAACTTTCCTTTTTGCTAAAGCATATAGTTAGGGCTGGACCAGGTGACCCTGAATCCTCCCTTAGTTATGCTGCAATAGACGTAGGCTGCTGGGGGATTCCCATGATGCACTGGGTGTTTCGTCTTCACTCACTACGTGTTCATACACCTCTCTTTATTCAGTCATCAGTTATTAGTAATATCTGGCTCTCTTCCACCGCGTGTCTTTTGTCCCGTCTCCGTCCCATCACCACCAACCGGTCGCACTAGATGGGCGTCTCTCCCTGACCCCATTTCTGCCAAGGTTTAGCCTCAATAAGATATTATTACCACTGAAGACTATATCAACTAAGACAAAGAGAAAAATTCTGTACAAATATAATAATAAAAGTTCAACAGTTCCAACAATCACAGTCTATAAATGAAAGTCGCACAGATTAATCACTCACACTGATACAGACTTTTGTATATAATAACAGATCAATTAGAGAGCATGCCTGATAGAGTTTCAGCTAACTCAGAGATGGTGCCCCTATGACAGATTCTAATCAACAAACCTACTGGAACTTTCTAGAGACTGACCTCTACATTATTCATTCATGCTTTAATAATTAGCAATGCACAGAACAGCAAATCCTTGTATTGCCTGTTGAATCCATCTATGTGCAGGCTAAACCCATGAAAAACTTCTCACCACTGCAATGCTGCAAACCACTTGTTGGTGTTGTGGCCATGTTTACCAACTACTCAGCCCTTCCTTTGGGCATTTTAAACCTACGAGACACACCACAGACTTTGACTTTATTTTTACTGCTGAGCCTTTTTACATTTGTCTGACTGCACTCACATGTGTGTACTGTTTGTGTACACATACATTTGTGTGGCTTGGCTGCTATTAAACAACATAATTTAGGTATTTATAGTACACACAATATGCATTTATGTGTATGTACTACAATCATGTTAAGACTTAAATACTAGTTTCTAAGGCCAAAGTATATTTACTTGTTAAACAGAAGAATAACAGAGCTTCTGATGTTTATATACAATAAATAGTTAAAAAAGCTTATTTTCATCATTGTTTTGTCCAAGTAGGCTGCTTTAATTAAGAAGCAGTTTTTACACAGAGGAATAGCCAAACGCTTGTCCTAATATTTTTTTAAAAAAAAACTTATATAGTTTCATTCTGATGCACTATATACTCCTATTTTCATTGCAACTGTCAAGCTGTCAACTGCCTTAAAACCTCCACAGAAACAAAGCCAGCTTCTCAAATTCATTAACAGGAAAACAGATTTGTGGTAAAATGCAGCAGCGTCACAGCTGAAAACACAGAAAGAAGTGATCTGTGTATGTGTGTGAGGCTTGCCTTTCTGTAAAGATGCTGCCTGGAAAAGAGGTTAATTACTACACATGTTTTTGTGCCATCAACAATGACAAAGAGCATCGGTGACACTCGGGCCCATGTTTCTCATTAAATTTTAGGTGCAACTCATCACAAAGACTCAGTGCTCAGTGAAACAAGGGCTGTGTACACATTTAACCAGGAGCACGCGTGAGCATCCAGATATCCTCGATAGGATATTTGTAGCTAAAAAAGTAACAATTCGGATTTTAGGTCAAACGGTGTGGTCCAATCTACCACTGTGTCTCACTCACACACACACCAACTATCCACAAACAGTCCATGTGGGCTGACAGCATGCAGGCAACATGAAGTAAGTCCACTGAGAGACAGCAGATTGTGCGCATGTTCGAGAAAGGCCTGAAAGAGGAATTTAAAAAAAGAGAGAGTGACATCTGTCCAGGATTGAAGGGGTCACTGGGAAGAGAGAAGGACCTTTGTGTTTGTAAGAGCATTACAACATGTGCACGTCACTCGGCAGAGTCCACATTAGTTCATAAAGATTGTAAAAAATACAGATGTGGAGGAAAGAGTGTGGACTGCAAAAAAATAGATCATTTCTGCTGAATTTTAAGTAAAAAGAAGTGAATACAGTCCCACAGACACATAAAAAAGTGTTAATATGTGTTTTTCTTTCATTAATAGTCTAAATTCATCTTATACTCTGCATTATACTGTGCTCAGTCCATTCACTATCTGAAACTTTAAGTGTTGTTTTGCTGGTTTGCTGCTCCTCACGAGCAGAAAATCTAAACTAGGTGGGGCTTCTGTGAGCTTTGCAGTCCGAGCTGCTCCCGAGTTTACCTTATTAAGACTTTCCTCTCTCGCTGACATCATACAGACCCTGAGATTGTTTCTGACAGATTTTTCCCAGAGTGCTTGTTCATATTTAATATGAATGATAATTTTAAACACAGCAACAAATTGTTGTAGTTTTCAACTTGATGTGTCTCTTCTGCAGAAGACATCAAGCCAGACTTTTAGGTTGTCTTGGTCTGCGGCCTCACAGTCCGTCCCCGTGCAGGATTTTGATTCTGATGTGATTGTCTTCTTTGAGGCTAAAATTTCTACAATTTACAACCTGGCTAAGTCTTTCCTGAGTGTCTTAGGAGTCCTTGTGGGGTCTTTAAACATGTCTAGCAGAGTCGATCTTTGAAACCTTCACTTCCTCCTTCTGTCAGACTTGTTCTGTGCTGAATGGCTCTCTTTGAATGTCCCGGTTATACTCCTCACTCAGTTCTATCCACTTTGGAAACTCTGTGATAACTTTGTATATTCACCTCCTGCTTTGTGAACATCAACATTTCTTTTTTCTGTTTTGGGCGTGATGACGGTGACAGCTCAAACCTCTGCTGAAATATTTACACTGTGTATAATTTTTGAAATAATTTTATCCTCCTCTGTCTGACAGAAAATAAAGAAATAAGGAAACATATAAAATATTCACTTTAACTAAAAAAAATTTAAACATTGAAAATGAAAATATATATACTGCTGTTATAGTGTGCTATCATCAGGGAGGCTATGTCATTCACTTCAATTCCATTTTATTTATACTGCGCCAAATCCCAACAACAGTCACCTCGAGGCACTTTTATATTGTAACACAGACCCTACAACAAGGGGCGGCCATCTGCCTCGACCAGTTGGAGTAAGGAGAGGAAGACGAGACAAAAGACGCTGTTGAAGAGAACCAGAGATTAAAAAGAAGTATGATTCAACGCAGAGAGGTCTATTAACACATGAGCGAGAAAGGTGACTGGAAAGGAAAAACTCAATGCATCATGGGAATCCCCCGGCAGCCTACGTCTATTGCAGCATAACTAAGGGAGGATTCAGGGTCACCTGGTCCAGCCCTAACTATATGCTTTAGCAAAAAGGAAAGTTTGAAGCCTAATCTTAAAAGTAGAGATAGTGTCTGTCTCCCGAATCCAAACTGGAAGCTGGTTCCACAGAAGAGGGGCCTGAAAACTGAAGGCTCTGCCTCCCATTCTACTTTTAAATACTCTAGGAACAACAAGTAGGCCTGCAGAGCGGGAGCGAAGTGCTCTAATAGGGTGATATGGTACTACAAGGTCATTAAGATAAGATGGGGCCTGATTATGCAAGACCCTGTATGTGAGAAGCAGGATTTTAAATTCAACTCTGGATTTAACAGGAAGCCAATGAAGAGAAGCCAATACAGGAGAAATCTGCTCTCTCTTTCTAGTCCCTGTCAGGACTCTGACTGCAGCATTTTGGATCAGCTGAAAGTTTTGCAGTGAGTTTTTTGGACATCCTGATAATAATGAATTGCAGTAGTCCAGCCTGGAAGTAATAAATGCATGAACTAGTTTTTCAGCGTCACTCTGGGACAGGATATTTAACTTTAGAGATGTTGCGTCATTACCATGTGTGCTCCAAGCTGCACCAACAAGAAAGAAGGCAAACTGTTTTAACCGCGGTATCTGCCGTACCTCGCTGATATTTGTCTAAAATGTTATAACCAGCTTTGTGGCGATTCCACTTGACTTCAAAACACTTTATTAGCCTTGAGAGCCACGAAGGACTAAGAGCAGGAAATTCAAAGGATGTAACACAGAGAAATCCCAAGGTTTCATCACAACTCTACACAGTACCATGTTTACCCTCTAACCTCAACTCATTTGTCATACCATTCTATTGTGAAAGGGACAAATGACTTTTTCTTACGATAAGGACAATAGAGGCTTGATAAGTTCTCCTACGCTGAAAGCATAGGAGAACTATGCTAAGCAACTAAGCAAAATCTTTATGTTTTGGTATTCAGAATCCTCTTCATACACCACCTTGTCAATGTCATACTCAATTAGTATGAAGACAAAAGAGTGAGACGAACAGAGACCCGTCATGACAAGCTAGCTACACCAGCAGGCTGTAAACCACTGGAGTTAATTGCACCTTTTGTGTATCAGAGTTTGTTTTTACAAGAACTGTATTCACTGTGTGTGTTGATGCCGGGAATATGGGTGTGATTCTCAGCATGTAAAATCATGTTGACTCCTGTTGATTTTGTGTGTGTGCTGCTGAGACCTGTTATTAGTCTCTCTATAGGCTGTGTGTTTGCATATGTAGATATAGTGAAAGTCAATAGCATGCCCCTGATTCTCTTTACATTATGTTAATAGGTAAACTTAAAACAAACCCAATGTTTAACGCTGGTTAAAAAGCTGGGGGGGATTTTTTCCCCCCCTATCCTGTATCATCATTTACATTTTTAGGCCTATAATAACCCACAAGCTACTGAACCTGGAAACATCCAGGACATCTGGACAGCCAAAATTCTACCCTGCTGCAGTTTTTACCTAATGTGGTATCACAGATACTGCATTCACAGTAGACTTTGAATGATTTTTATTTGTCTCAGCACTACAATCTCAGCTCACAGTTAGAAACTAAGACCTTAGGCCTGATTTAGACCTCTGTGGGGAATCTTTGTAGAGCCTACGACGTAAGCAGCACAAGAGGCTGACGCTGTTGCCAACATTAATGTTTGTGCTGGTGAATTATGTGTTAATTACTGCGTGGTCATGTCGCAGTGTTTTATGTACAGTGTCAGTCGAGACAAACAAATCAACGCTAGGACATCTTTCCTTCCCGACTGCCTGCTCTTTGTTGCGGTCAGTTTTTATGTTTGCACATTCCCTCAAGTCCATTCCAACAGTTTCCCCCAGGAATTTGCTGACATTTGTGAGTCCTTACATTGATGCTTTGACTATTATTCATCATACTGAGGCTATGATTGTTGTTCTCTCAGTGATAAATTAAAAAACTGTGGCACAAATGTATCCGGAAATGCACATGAGGAATGAATTGTACTCAACAGGCCAATCAGCAGGTTGTGATGTGAAGTTCCACTTACGGGGCCGTGCACGTCAGGTTACAGCTCAGGGTTTCAGAGGGTATTTGTGCTCATTTCATAGCTATGGCGTAAAACACACATTCTCACATCTGGGGTTAATGATCCAAACTTTGATGCTTCTCACATATTGTAAATTACTATATTAATCAGACCTCCAGATGCCTGAAGTCAAATTTAATTATAAAATGACTGCTAAAAACAATATAATGAGCAAAAAAGGAGTCTAGAAGGCTCAGTCGGATGAGCAACCTTGGTGATGTGATCATTTATTGTCATTACGCCTTAATAAATCAAACAACCACAAACTTTGTACAACACATTTGAAACCCAATCCAGAATGAACCAAAGACATGGGGGGGGGGGAGGGGGGGGGAAGAGAGGGGGGTTTCATCTGCTAAATAGGACAAGAGTTAAAAACAAAAAACCTTTAAAATGTAATTTGATTAAAATCATTTAAATTCATTTACGTTGTAGTTCCATTTGAGGGCAAGTTAAAGCAAAATTAACAAAATTATCAACTTTCATATCCACCAACAAATCCTTTTAACACTTTCACCATAAAAGCAATAAAACCACAATTTAAGGAAGGCTTTAAAAGGAAAAGGAGAGTGAGACGGTGAAAGGAAGAGCAGTAAAGCACACAGGGACGCAGCGAGTGATCCCACTGTCCCATAGCCTCAGGTGCTGTTGGCAACAGCGTAGGGTTATAAGGCAGGGTCAGGGGTTAGGGTGACACACTACACATCCTTCAGGAATTGTGTGTGTGTGTGTGTGTGATGCCCAAAACATTAAGCGGCCCTTAGACTACAGCTCACAGATGTCACATGATCACACTGGATGCAAAGAAATATACAAGCCTGCTGTATTATTGGGCTGATTTTGGCTATTAAAAACTAATAATCTGTCCATTTTCACAAATTGTTCTAAGATAAAACACCGAAACTGAAACCAAATATGGAGCCTGTAAGGAAAGGAAAGTCCCTAACATATTTAAGCATATTTGCACTGCACAAGACACTTACAAATGTGGATTGCACAACACTGGACATCATATTCTTCATTTCCAGTTAATACTTGTACAGCTGCTATTATTGTGTATATATATATTTATATTTATATTTCTTCATACATTCTTATATATTTCTATACTGTGTATTGTGTATTTCATTGTACAGTTATTTTATTTTCAACTTTAATTTATATATTTTATCTTATTCTTTCCCAGTTAAATTTACCCTTCATTCTAATTTGTGTTGTACAGTTATCTCATTTTTAACTTTAATTTTTATATTTTATTTTATTCCTTCCTAGTTAAATTTACCCTTTTTCATTTTCATATTTATTTCCTATCTTATTCATAGCCTTTTCTTTTTTTTCTTTAGGTCACGAGCAGTTGTCTAAGCATTTCACTGCATATCGTACTGTGTATGACTGTGTATGTGACAAATAAAATTTGAATTTGAATTTGAAATTTAACATTCATTTTGGCTCCAACATATATCGTCCACCAAAATGTGTCTGATCAGTAGCTCTCCACTACTAATAAAATGCTTCCTGGGGGAGAAAGAAGAAGCTTCAAAGTCATCCTCCAGTCGATATGCGATCCTCCATAAATCCCCGAGCTTCCTACCGTCTCCATTTTCAGCACAAATCCTCCCTGTGAGTGTGTGAAACCTACTCGCACCTCGCCATCAAACTCCTTTCTCCTAAATCAACTCTCGCCACTCAGCCCATCTCCTTTCTCTTTAAACTAAAGCACTATACTATAACTCTATCAAGGACCCTGAAAAGGGAATCGATTTTAGAGACATCTTGTTCCACTTTTTGCCCCACCTCGGCTTTAGCAAAAATATGTGATTTCACAGAAGACAAAGATCTACAGCTACAGTAGGATTAAAGTGAATTAAACTTTATAAATGAACCAATGGAATCCTGTAAAAACAGGATGCACACAGGTCTTTTGTGTCTTAGTGTCCTGCTGCATAAATCATCGATTGTTTAGTAAAGTTTCATACATTTTCTGAAACTGGGAAGGCAATTAATAGTTAATACTTTTCTTAATACATGTTCTCACAATGGCATTTGTGACACTGATTATATCCATTACTGTACAAAGACTTTATAGGTAAAAGTAAGCAACAACACTACAACATTAGCCTAATTGTCTGAGTCTAGTTTCATGCAATTATGGGAACATGAGCATGAAACACACTCGATGACTTTTCAGTACATTCCTGAAAAGAGGACTCGCTGCAACACCAGGAAGGAAGGAAGGAAGGAAGGAAGGAAGAGGAGCATAAGGAATAAAGCAGTTTGAAGGAGAGAATAGTTAAGTGCAACCACAGTGCAGGGGGAAAAAAAATAAAGGGGGAATCAACAAGGAGGTGGTTCATTTTTAGGGCTGGCTAATGTATACTACCAGAGAGAACTAACACAACACCAAAAAGACAAAACAAAGAGACAAGTTTTAAAACATGAATATGAACTGGAACATTTTTATACAAAAAGCCTGTGCATTCCCAGTAATTAGGAAGGAATTTCTTACATGTGGCTCTCTCTGACGTCAATCCTGTACCTTCCCAGAGTTTGCTTTCTCTTCCCCGGTGCTGTGAATGTTTAGTGTTAGGCTGCTTTTGGCAAACCTCCTGGACTTGGGTGCTAGAGAGGTTTAGGGGGAAGGGTGGGGTTTCTCTGCTTGTTTGAATAGCAAGCAGAGATGAGCAAGGTAACCCCAGTTCAAGTATTTGGCTCTCCTTTGCTAATGCACTGTTATTGTGTATGTTGGCGATTGCTAAATAAGTATATCTTAACAAACTCAAAAAGTTCAGATATTTCAAGCAGAGTGCAAAAAATCTGTAGACTTCAAAGACACGAGAACCAATAAATACTGGACTGGTGTGTTCAAACACTCTTATATAAAGTCCATGTGAACTGTTCGTTTGGCCCCAGCTGGTGAGAAGGTTTCGATTTTTGATTCTGCTAAAAGTCCTCTTTAGGGAAAATTTACAGTCCATTCATCCAACAGGAATTATGTAAATTCATTCTGGACTGCCTGCAATCATAAAATCCTGTTGCTCTGCTTTTAAACATCAAAAAACACAGCTGATTTAAATTTGGGTGACCTCCACTTGTGGATTTTGTTTTTTTCATATGGAGTTGATATTTATGAGACGTTCACTGTAAGTGCCATTCTGAACACTTGCATGTGCAGATCTGCGTTTTCTGCCATGCACAGAGCCCAAATATTAATTTCCATGTCAAACTAACCTGATTCCCTAGCTTCACAAAACACCAATCAACAGTGTAAGAGTCCAAAGTGTCCAAGCTCTAAGTGGACCATTAGGTAAGGCGCATGCAGCCAGGTGCAACAACAGTTCCCCATGAACATGCCGTCAGCACAGTTCTAGTGTGATGTCCTGACGTATTAAAGGGAGAACATTTGGTGATAATGAATTGAACTGCAGCACTTGTTATTGTGCACGAACATACAGCAGTTTGAAAACCCAAGAGCTTTTCCTCAACAAAATCTTTAATCTCATTCTTTCCATGTTTGCCAGATTAGATTCCCTGATACTTTACCCTATTCCTGAAAACAAAATAAATTGGATTTATTGTGAGGAAATGAAGTGCAAGTATTAGAATAAAAACAGTGAACTTTTTGAAAGCAGTTGACCAAAAGTCTGAATAAATTTGTCCATCAATACCTCATCAGGCAAACTGAACTAACATTTTTACCAAAATGTCTGTGAAGGTTCTCAGTCATCCAGGTCATCGTAGTCAAAGGAGCTTGCAAAGAAAAGCGTCTGGACTTCTTTAAGTTACTTGAAGACATTTCACCTCTCATCCGAGAGGCTTCTTCAGGCTTCATTTTTACCAAACTAACAAATACTATAATACTTTAGTTTTCCAAGTTCACAAAATAATTTCAGTTAGTTTTCATTTTTATTACAAATCTTTCTTCACAGCTTGTTTAACTGCAATAGTTTTATTACAGCCCTGGCTTCTTCTAGAGATCACGTGGAGGACATGAAGACATGTATGTGGGACATTGACTCCAATCATCTGGACTCAACATTGAATATTCTTTATCCAGGGAGCTCTATGATACAAAGTCTATTAATGTAGCAGGTTACAATGAGTGATTGTGCATCTGAGTCTGAACTCCTGCTAACCCTCCACTTAACAAAACACAGCATTAACTGTCAGAAAAACACATCTCATGTGGACTACCTACTGTTGATGCTACAGGTAAGAAAAAGGGCAAATCAGGACACTTTCCCAACCTGATCCTCCTGACATTGTCCAGAATCCACATGTGGAAACCGCTTAAAAGCAACAAGATTCTCTTGTTGTGCTCGAGTTCTAAACAAGAATATCTGCATCGTGGATCTCTGTGTAATAACCTGATCTGCTTAAGCACGAGTGGATACTGGGACGTACATTCTGCTGATGACAGTCCGCTGACAGCATTCATGCAGCACAACATAAATAAGATAAAAGCAATCTTGTAACATTATGCACCGCAGCCATCTGCTTTGTGCTGTTTTCTGTTCAACTAAGATAATAGCTGAAATGCAATCAGTTTGTAAACAGCATGGTGTGTGTGTGTGTGTGTGTGTGGTTTACTCCTGCATTCACCAGCATGTCACACAAAACCAGACTAGGGGATTATCTGTAATAATAGTGACTCACTTGGGTTTTAGAAGAGTTTACTATAGGATTACAGACCAGTCTGATGCTGAGTGAATTGCACTGTCATTACAATTATTAATATTCATACTGGGCTCATACTTACAATGTATGTTTCTTTCATTGAGTGTTCGGATTGCACGAGCACCAAATAACGCACTACACTTGAACTTCACGTCTTGATACACAAGTAACTTCATTCTTTTGTATCTAAGATAACACAGATGGGTCATAACTGCCTCATCTTTGGATCGTTCTGCAGCATGTAGAGGGTGTGACTGATCACAGTTGGTTTTAAAAATGTTTAATGATATAATTTGTCCAGTTTATTTGATAAACTTTTAATAATCAAATTATCAGTTTGATATCTCAATAGCTTATATTAAAGCCACTCGGATTGTTGGGAATTACTGGGAATTTTTAACCAAGTCTATCACTGACAACCAGAATGTCCTTGTATCCATCTTCTTCCTCTACCAAATGCCTATGGGAACAAGCCAACTGTGGAGATACTTACTTTAGGCTTAGTTTATTTGTTTTTCCCCCCTCTCTCTACGTGCCCGGTGCAGGATTGCTTGAGCTCCTTCACTGAGCCTTGTGTGTGGATTCATAGTTCCCATGCCATCTGATGTCAACAAGCTCCTTCAGCAACACTAATCCACTCCTGAAACTCCCCTAGATCAGTTAGCAATGGAAACAAACTGAAGGAGAGCCAACTTTCACACAAGTGTTGTTTAGAACTCGAGAAATCACCTCATAAAAATGTAAATAACTTGGGACTCATCTCACATGCTGTGCTGCCAATCACATTTGTGTATGTAAACAGGAACGAATGAGGTTAAAAAAAATAAAACACCAAAATTTAGAGGATGACAATAAATCAAGAAGCAGAAAAGTTAAACTGGTGTAAAAATAGCCAAAATCTATGCCGGTGTTCATCGGTTTAGATCAACTGTGGTGTTCTTTCAAACTCTTCATTCCGTGTTAATTATGACTCAAATAAAATTCTGTCAGATACACATGTTTGTGACCGTTGAGTTAAATACAAGCTACGTATGGTGAACATGACCCAAAAAACGAATTCACGCAAAAGAAAGTAAAGTCGCATTTGCAGAGGGATGATAAATGAACATAATTTTTTAAATAATAAATAGATTTTTTTTTTCAAAAAATAGAATAGTCAGTGTATTTATGATGAAGTTCATGCAAAGTTTCACTCAGATTGGTCCACCTGTCAAAGAGGACATGGGGGACACACAAAAACCATAGATACATTTATGATTAAATTCTGAATGAAATTTAAAACATTACTTCAGAAACGTAAAATATGCACAGCCTATAAAAGTTGCTTTTCTGAAGTCTAAACTTTATCTTTATGGGCATTGCCATGTTGGTTTTTCTAAGCCAGACGAGGCTATATTTAGACAAGAGGGTAGCGTGCCAAAATATCAGTTAATTCAAGCAAGCTTGGTTAGCAGCATGCAGCACATAGACTGTACGAGTCTACACTCAGAGACAGACGTCTGCTACTTAGTACAAAATAGGAAAGTATTGCTCACCAAACGTAGAACACAGACAGGCTGTTAGTCCAAAATATCGACACATCAAGTCATAATTAATTGTCAGATAATTATAATTGTACTATAAATGCTTGAAAATGGCACAAACAGCATAAACATGTTTGAAAGGGTGTAGATCCGTGGCTAAACACCACTCAAAGTAGCACCACCTCTAATAATACACACTTTAATTCTTAATACAATTTACTGAGATGGAAGCTTTGGCTTTTATATAATAAAGGTTCCCTATTCATATTAACCTGCTAAATTAGTGAGGCAATTGTACACCACTTTACCCCATGCATTAAGTGCTTTACCTGCTTGCGTGCCTACAGCTAATTTAGAATCACTGTTTAAGCTAGCATGTATATCTCTGGACTGTGGGAGGAAGAACAGGATGACGTGCAAACTGCAAACACAACCCTGGCGGTGATCAGAAGGTTCAAACCCAGAATCGTCTTACTGCGACAGTGCAGGGCAACAATGTTAACGGCTGCACCATCCTCCATGTTGGTTTGCAGAAAGTGAAAAATCAGCAAGTAACTTGTTTTTTCTTTTGTCGAGTACGGTTGCAAACTTGTTAATATCCTTGTTTATGGATATTAACAAGGATTAGCCTCAAGTGGACATTTCAGGAACTGCAGTTTTTGGCACATGCAAGGTGGCTTCATTTTTCTGCCCCATAAGTCAGCAGCTGTATAGAATGTGTAATTAATCTAAACTAAACAGACATTTAGGCACATATGAAAGCGTATGTGGATCAGATTCCTTTACTTTCCTACTTGGAGGAGATTTTCTCTGTTCAGACAACTTAACTAAACAAAAACCTTCAAGGTCAATCTCTTCACTCCATTCCACTAGTAAGCAGTCCATTAGCCAGCTCATCTTTCCCTAAACGCCTGGCATATTTAGAGAGGCAGTGTTCGGAAGGGCTGTGCTGAGATCACAGAACTGTCAACATGGGCCTCTGACAAGGCAGAGCATTGCCATTACTTTCATGTGAAAGGATGGGTTAATTATAAGATTTGGTTTCTAATATGAAGCCTTTCAGAGGAAGTGGAGAGCTTATACCCGGTAATTAGACATAAATCGTTTGACTGAAGCAAATGTGGGGATGTGGGGGAGGGGGTGGGTTGAGTAAGATCATGCTTTGTCTGTGGCAGGGAGGAGAAAATACAATCCCATGGAAACACAAGCTGAGTTTTCCACACAGCTTTAAGAACATGTTCATTGTAGGGTGATGCAGTAGGACCTTAAACCTATCTCATGGTCTATTTTGTATACTTACAGAAAACTACACACACAGCCATTTAGGATAGTTTGTTTCCTTTCAATTTCATTAGGTGTTATTGTGCCTTAAACCAAGTAAATATACTCCATGGTTTGAAAATGTGCCATCACTCCAGAACTGCTTACGAGAGACTTTTCCGGTAGTCCTGTTGTAAGGGGGTCAGCACAGGCTTCATTCTCTTACTACTTTGATCTAAACTGAAATATCTGCATCTGTCCAGAACTATAAACCTTGATTACTTCCCCTGACTTCTCTGTACATGGCAGCAGATTCTTGCCCCTCCCAAGCCTGGTTTTGGAGAATGTTTCTTCCTGCTAAAAGGGAGTTTTCCTTCCCACTATTGCCAAGAGCTGGCTCTAGTCTCATCTGGGCGCTCCAGTTTCTCCCGCTATCAGACATCTTTAATCAATCGTACTGCCAATGTGTGCTTGATAAAAGTGCTGCCTTACCACTGGATCTGGTCCCAAAATACACAATGTAGTGAATGACTGACTATTCCCTATGTGTCCATGCACAACACCAACTTAACAACTAGTTCACCTCAGTTCAACTACAGATTTTGATCTTTTGATGACAGAAAGAAAACACGCCCACGATGAAATGTTAGAATGTACCAATACCAATGAACAACTGGCTGAATAAAGGTAGAAAGACCTCTCTGGAACACTCTCACTCTAACCACAGTATGACTAAACATGCTACAATTACAGCCTTTGACCGCTTGATTTTGAAGCACCATTTCAATAAGTGTCAGCCGCGATGGATTCATTATTCACATAAAAGGGAAAAATGAAAGGGCCTGTGACTGTGCTTGTCCGGGGCAAAAACACAAGGAGTATGTCCTCAAATACTAATAGACCCACACCGACACACTAACGCACACATACAGTAATGCGTTGCTTACAGTTGGCTCAGTCCCTTCACCAATTTCCCCCCTCTAATTACAATTAAAATTGTCACGCTTGTTTTTATGCAGCATAATTACACCAGCACAGAGCTGAGAATGGCTTGCTTGTTTGTTGTGGTCGCAACAAAAGGGCCTTCAATAGCAGAGGCCTGTGTCCAGCCTGACCTTTGCCAGCTGAGATGGAAAGCTGTCTATTTTCTCTGGCCTGAATATTAGTAGATTGCCTCTGAATGTCATCTAGGGGATAAAAGGTTATTGGTTCAAACCCATTTTAGGAAATGTATTTCCAACGCTACACAATCCAGGACACCAAATCGTCACATCTAGCAACTTTAAGGACGAATGCGTCGTCACATTAGGGCTGTGCGATATGACCAAAATCTCATATCCCGATATAAGACATCAATCGTCCCGATAACGATATAAATCACAAAAATTTAACATTTTCTGTAAATTCTGTGAATCTCGGGCAGCTCGACTTGTGTGAAGTGTTTCCAGCTGGGCGTCGTGTTTGAAACTAAACATTTTTAGACAGAAGTTGTGACATCCGCCGTTTTCTTTGTGAGTATTTATTACACGGCGTGCTGCGGGGAAAAGCCTGTTCTAACGTTTGAGTCTAAGGTTTATTTTTTAGCACCTGGCGGCTCTTTTTGACTTCTCATCCGTAAACACTCTGCGTCTTTCACGTGATTCCGTTTATTTTGAAAAGTCTCAACAGGATCTTGAGCTTTATTGTGAAAGGTTTGTGGAAACTAAACCAGCGGACACGCGATGGTTTTACCAGCGTTGTTGCTAACGACAACGCATAAAAACAGGCGCTTGTCTGTCTGTAGTGTGGTTATATTAAATATAAGAGAAAGAGAGAACTTTAAGAAATTAATAATAACTACAGTGACCATCAAAACGATGAAAAAAAATATTGCCATAAACATTTTATTTTGCGACACCACGAAACAAACGATAGCGTAACATGAAACGATAGATGTTTTTATATCGTCATCTGATATATATCGTTATATATATATCACAGTTTTTTGCAGATAGTGTTATTTACCGTAAAGTGATTCAAAGTTATTCATACCAGAGTAACCAGAGAGGATCATATATTTTTAAATATATAACTTTCTACAGGACTAAATATAATATTTTTATGTATAAGCCTGGAGCTTCTGGGGAGTATCTGAGTATTTATAACATTACACAAACCAAAGGTCTCATCACAGTGTTGATGAAATGCTGGGTTTATCCATCTCCTGGGGCGGGCCTACGGAGGAGTGCTGAAGATTTCCCTGTGAGGGAGCTGCTGGTGAAGATCATGAGTCCTGCTTGATCAATCAATCAGAGCTTCAGTCTTCCTGTTGTTTCTTAAATGATGCCTCTTTCAGCGGGTTAACAGAACTTATGGCACAGGACAGCTGTGATGAAAGAAAGGGAAGAAGTTTCTCCAAACCTCTGGACCCAGGAAACCCAGCTTGGTCCTGATGGTCTCCCTCACAAGTTTCTCTCCAGGGTGAATGTAGCTGTTGATATAATATGGACTCTATTACTAAATGAAAAGAACAAATTAGACTACACTACTGAAACGTTCTGCTGATGTTTTTAAAGTCTCCATGTTACCAGGCTGTAGAGATTTAAACAGTTTTAGATCCATGACACTCAGTCTTATGTTAAAATCTCAAAGGACAGCATTATATTTTTGATATTAACAGTAACTCTGGGCCTCTGTGGAGTGTGCAGCTGATCTCATCGCTGTCTAAAAATGGATTAAAAAAAAAACAAACATAAGGAGTGCTGAATCCTTCAATAACACAGACTATTAGTGTAACAGGTGTGTAGCATCGCTAACTAGCTAGCAACAAGCCTCCAACACAGTGTGTATGCTAGCGGCTAATCTAGCGAACGAATTAACAACAGAGTGATTTTAGAACTATAAGGTGATAAGCTGTTTCTTTTTTTTTATAACAGTGACATGGTTGTATTTACCTTAATTAAACGAGTCGTCAGTCGTGGTAAACCAGCAAAAAACTTGAGCCGCTGGGCTACGTAAAAAGTGTAGGGGGCATGTTAGCGGTCACGTCCAGCAGGTGTGTGGGCGGGAGCGTTACACAGTCGCTCCACCTCAAGTCACTACTGCGCAGACTCTGGCTCCAAATTTGCAAGATGGCAGTCTCCACAAGCGGGATATTTTGGCTTCATTTTTGCACAATGGTAGCAGGCGGTGTCGCATCGTCCATCTTGTATACAGTCATTGCTCTAACCACAGTATGACTAAACATGCTACAATTACAGCCTTTGACCGCTTGATTTTGAAGCACCATTTCAATAAGTGTCAGCCGCGATGGATTCATTATTCACATAAAAGGGAAAAATGAAAGGGCCTGTGACTGTGCTTGTCCGGGGCAAAAACACAAGGAGTATGTCCTCAAATACTAATAGACCCACACCGACACACTAACGCACACATACAGTAATGCGTTGCTTACAGTTGGCTCAGTCCCTTCACCAATTTTCCCCCTCTAATTACAATTAAAATTGTCACGCTTGTTTTTATGCAGCATAATTACACCAGCACAGAGCTGAGAATGGCTTGCTTGTTTGTTGTGGTCGCAACAAAAGGGCTTTCAATAGCAGAGGCCTGTGTCCAGCCTGACCTTTGCCAGCTGAGATGGAAAGCTGTCTATTTTCTCTGGCCTGAATATTAGTAGATTGCCTCTGAATGTCATCTAGGGGATAAAAGGTTAAATTCTGCTGGCCTGAAAGTGTGGGACGCTCGCTGCATCTAAAATGTCATTGGATGATGAATCTGTGCGATATGACCAAAATCTCATATCCCGATATAAGACATCTATCGTCCCGGTAACGATATAAATCACAAGAATTTAACTTTTTTTTTTAATTCTTTATTTCTAAACTATTACTTCACGAAGGTGATTACAGGCATTAATCAACACAATTTACAAGGGAAAAACAAAACAAAACGAAAGAAAAAGAAAAAAGAGAGAAAAAAAAACAGTTGGGAGTGACCAGTTAGCTAGGTTGGTGGTTTCAAGCTTTGAAAAGAAGATTCAGCTTATGGGTATTGGCATATAGGACCCACTTATCCCAACACGAATGGAACCAACCCACCCTGTCATTGACATAAGCTGTTACCTCCTCCATCCTATAAATCTCTAGCGTAATTTCCCACCATAATGACAAGGTCGGTATATCTTGCAAGGACCATTTCTTAGTTATACCTTTCTTACTTGCAACAAGTAAAGCTCTTAACAGACATGTATCATCATCAACAGCCCTACATCACATGATAAAGAAATTTTCACAGAAAGTTTGCAGTCATGTGAAAAAGTAAGTACAGCCTTACATCTTCTAATTAAGAGCTCAGGACCAAAAATATTTTATCAGGAAGCTCTAGAAGATTTCCAAATGACCACAAGTTTCTAGGTGCAAATGTATGTTTTTAAAGTCTTTTAAAGTCTATCTGGCCCTGACCTTTATTTGGATATTTAAACAAATATATACATATCTACAACAACAAACAACAACAACAACAACACATGAAAGACAGAAAATGTTTAAGAATCTATGATTCACCGTGTGCAAATATTTGTAGCCATCTGTCTTATCTGCAGCACATTAAGTGACACTTCGCCGGCAACTAAGGCTGAGTAATGATGTCATTCAGGCACTGTAATCTAGGGCTGCTTTTAGATCGCTGCCAACATTATTACAGGGCTTCACCTCACTGAGTAATGCAACAGGCTGCCTTGATCCGCCTATAAAGACATAACACCAAGCTCATAACATCATCAGGGTGAGACCAGAGCAACACTGTGCACCTGGACCTTAAAGCGGTATTCAAAGGTGCTGGCAGTGCAATTAAATCAATTCTATGATGGAAAACTACCACCGCGAAGACAGCAGTGGGACTGGGCTCTGATGTGGCTTGTTTATGTTTTGGTATGAACCTACTGTGTGTTTCTGGTGTGAACAAAAAGGAATAAGAGCTCCATTAGATCTGTGCTCCCAACAAAATGTCCTTTGTTCTCTAAATAAAATACAGTTGTAGGAGAGGAAAACACTGGGGAGGGTGGATAACTGGTGTCTAGTAATAGGGCCTATAAATAGATCAAAAGCATATTTCCCTGTTTTTTTGTTTTGTTTTTTAGCCCTGCCACTAATAATCCTCAAGGCACCCTGCACTAACATAAACTTGTGATTACTTCATTAGAGCGAATTTAGAAGAATATGGTTAGCCTAATGATAAAAGAGGAATTACTTTTCATATTAGGTTCAAATATCTTAAATGTCAACTATTTCAATCTTGACAGGATGAGCTGCTCTGCACAGCTCTCGAGAGATCTGTCTTGGACCATGCTCAACAAAGGAAATGCCTAAAGGTTGATTCTGTTCATCTGAACGCCGCGTTTTCAGTGGGAGAAACATTATGTCACTCATCCAAGTGCCATCTCCAATAAACACCAATGATCTCCAATGGTTCAAAAATAAAATATTTTAGAAGAAGGACAAGTCACAGCATCAGAACCCAGAAATACCCTCTTAAAATCCTTAAAACACCTGCATATTTAACTTTCCAACACCCACAGGAGTCTTCACTGTCCAAGTGTTAGTTTCTGTGTTAACCAACTGTTCAGTCCCACCCAAAAAATCCTCTGAGTGTGCATCTTTGTCAGGTCAAATAAACATTCCCACGGAAGAAGCGGTGTTTGCGTGTGGTACATGTTGTGTCAGCATCTTCCTCTGCATTGAAATGCTTGCAGAGTGGCTTGTTATTGCACGGATGCTCATTAATAGAGTTTTAGCTGCCGTTGCAATCGTGTGAGAATGACAGAGAGCCCGATAGACGCAGACACAAAGACAAAATCATCGTCGGCCTGACAAAGAGGAGATAGTTTAGCATGAGCTCAACAATCAGTGACATTTCACTGAGCTACAGCAGAGGAGCAAGTCCTTATATTCGATATATGCGTACACAGACACACTCACAGCAAATACACCTTTCATAAACTACAATCTTTCTCAGAGTTGGAGTTAACTCCGGTTAACAAGCTTCCAAACTCATGGGTCACAGCGAGTCATATTTCTTACCCAACTAGTGCATTTATACCAGCTCATTTATCTAGCCAACACCAAGTCTAAGCAGACTCTTGCTGCTTCATTCATCTAATAGGCTGCTGCCTCTGAAAGCTGGAGAAATGAGTGTGCTACGCTGTGGTAATGGATGTAAGAGAAATCTGGTAAATTACGAAGTGGGAGGACGACAAACCTCATTTACATGCAATTTGACTGATGACGAGCGTGGCTGAACTCGGTGATCTCGCATAGATTAATTCAGGAAGTTTCCTTGTTCCCCAGAGTAAAGGCTTCATGTAGCCTCTGGTGATATGGGTATGCTAGATAATGCAGAGTTTTACGATCTTATGAGTTTATGATAATATATTTGGATGAAAAGCAGGCTGTGGCTAGTCTGAGCCACCAAGGCTTCCTGTCTTAACCTATGTGCGAAAAAAAAAAGAAAATCCCACTTCTATCACATTAGGAAGCCAGTTGTTGCTTCACAAAGACTTGGCTAAAGTTTTCAAAGATCGCCTATTGGAGTATATTTCATAAGAGCAATATTTTTGCGTTAGTTGTCATTTCTGCTGTTTGGTCAAGAAATGCTGAACAAGATATTGCTGCTCTTGATGAGGTTCTGCTCTTAAAAGTAGGACTTCATCAAATAAATCAATAATAAAATCAGCCAATCCATTGTTCTTTCTGAATTATCATTATCAACTCAACCTAGAGCACTAAAACACAACCAGACAGCACCCAAGAGTTTAGTTTCTATTCCAAATTATAGCCACATTAACCACAGCCAATATAATTTCATTTCATATCGTGAAATCAGTGGCAGTTGACCAAAGAAGAGAACATAGCTTAATATCATTAGTATAATACATTTTTAAAGCGCGGTTATAGCATATGAAGCCAAGCAGTGATACACCAGTCTAATGTCAAAGTGTCTTCCTCCCGTTTTTCCCCTCAGCTCGCCAATGATCGGACTAAGGTCGCGTTTTCATCTTTATCTGACTCTTTAAAAGTTCACAGGTCTTTGCAGTTCACTCTGTGCGGCTAAATATACCTGAAAACATAAACTTGACATTTTGCATATCAACCACCCACTCATGTATCACTCCACATCCAAAATAGCAAGTGTGTTTATCCAAAACACAGATAATGCAGCAGCACTACTATGGCTTTGTGCGCTGCAGCCAACAAGCAGCTTGATGCTAACAAAAATATCACACAAATCGAGGATCTTTCCATTCCACAAAGATCTGTTTTTTATATTACATTAAAAGATGGAACACACACACACACACACGAATGGCAATGGAAACAAGATATCTAAATATAGCTTTGCTTTTAATTTGACCAGCAACATCAGTGCAATGTCATACGGAAGAAATGTTATGAAAAGCAATCTTACCTGCTATTTATTTAAGACATACTTAATAAGAAGCCAGTATGTCTTAAAAAAAGGCTTCAGATTGCACACATTCACACATGCAAGCTGCCAAGTGCAACCACAGGAGTTGACTCTTGGCAGCTGAGCAGCTCCATTGGAGCAGTAGGAGTTCAAAAGGCTTGGTGAGCACACGGTTCAGAAGGAGGAACATAATACACTCACTTAAACAACCTTGATTTCCCCAGATGAATCTGAGTTATAAAGCCAGAAACCTCCACGTCTGAAATCGTCTTCCTCTACCTCAACAAAGTCACTTGTGCCATATTAGGAATCATCTCTTGCTGCAGACTGAATTTCATCAGTTAACTGGAGAACTGGTTGAGTAGTGCTGCTTAAAAAAAAATGTCAAGTCCCTCTTGGAATGGGTTGGTTTGTAGTACTGTTCAGTAAAAGCAACAGGCAGGAAGGTTTAGGGCCAATTTGCTTCCATTATGACCTTCTGAGCAGGCTAGAAGCACCAAGACCCCACTCAAAGTAGAGCCGTCACATGGCAGAATCGTGGCACAACGCCCTACTGCTGCTTGCTGGTGCTGATTGAGACATTATCTTCTCACAGAGGAAAGGAATGAGAGAGAAGAAGGTTTCTGTGAATTAATCATGAATAAGATGCCGTGAAATGATATCAGCTAGCAAAACTCTGAAGATTAGGCTGCTACTTTAAATGATGTTAACCAGGATCAGATTGTTTGGGGAGTATCACAATGAGAAGACAAGAACAGTCAAAAGTTCCACAAACACAGAGGAAAGAAAGAAAGAAGTCGATGAGTGATGTTTTGATGGCAATATGCTGTTTTCTGTCAATAAGCGCTGCTGTTATCTGCCATTAGCCTCAGTTAGCTGCTGTTAGTCCCCATTAGCTGCTGTTAGCCAGCGTTAATAAAACTGTCTTTAAAGTGAACGTAACATTGTTGGGCTCTGACGCTAAGTGAATAAATTCTCATATGATGTGAGGATGTAATCAAACTGTGGGAGCTAAAGTGTGATTTTTAGGATACCTGAGCATAATACTAGCTGGCACAGTTAGCTTATAACCTGTTGTTGCCCTTTAGCCATTGAGTTCTCTTCTCCTCCACCTTTGATGTTCCATGTATGTGGTCAGTTTTAGCTACATACGAGAAACACAACTATTTGCATTAATCTCTGTCCCAGCCACTGCATTTAAATATGGTGGGGCAACATATTCCACAAACTACAAACCCAACTCCTATGTATTTTTAAGAGATTAATTACAAGCTCGTGAGAATGCATCAGTTTGCTGGAAAATGTAACTACACACTATAATTAAGAATACAAACCTTTTTATGTATTTAATAACCTCAAAAATTACTGACAGACTGACTTTAAGCAACTGATAAAGCAGTGCAAGCATTTAGAGTCTGACAGCTGAGCTTTTAGCTCCCTGAGATTGCTCGTACATATCTTGACCATGTTTGATATGCATAACTGTAATAGAGTATATTTCTGAAAAAAAAATCATAATTGATCCACTAAAAATAAAATAAAAGCTCCATTAGATAAACCAAGATTATTACAAACAAGTTTACAAAAGTATGAGAGTATCAGCGACAGTCTCTAAATATCGTTTTAGTATTAAAATAAACATCTAAAAATAAACCTTCCTCTGCTAAATGAATTAGTCATTTCTAAAAGTTTATTCATCATCCATGACATTAATCAGCAAAGCAAATAGAAACCTTGTTAAATGTCAGTTTTATCAGACCTGCATTAAAAACTTAAGAGGCAGAGTTGAGATAAGAGTGTTTAGACTGTGGTCTGAGTGGATGACTGCTTATCAGTTAATCTTAATCTATGGAACTGAGTCGGTGCAAAACCACCCAACTGTTTCTGAAACACGCAGTTTCTATTTTTAAAGCAACTTTCCTGCAAGGCAAGACCTGCTTTTTCAAACCACCAAACTGGTGCCACAAGTACAAATCTGCAGGGGAATGCCAATCACAGCGAGTGCGGCGGCTCCGTGGGGTATTTCATGCATTTTTAGCACGCCGTGGCACACAGAGTTAGAGGGACTCGGGGCTTATCCTCGGATTAATGCCTGGAAAAGTTCATTCTGCCCTGAGAGATCCAGGGTGAACAGAGTCCTTCCTAAAAGGGATTGTGTAACTGCTGGAACTTTTGCTTTTGTTTTGTTCATAGAAGCAGGAGGATTACATCCTCAGAGACCCACCTGACCCGCCTCCCTCTTCTCAGCTGTCCCCTGCTGAACTCAGCGGACTTCATCCCACAGCCAGATGGGAAATACAGCAGTACATGGATATTCTTTTCAGAGCTTTCTGCTGGGCAGAGGTCTTAAAGACAATGGGGCCCTTTTGCATTTCACTTCTAGATGTGAAGCCTTACGCGTTAATCTTAGAGGTCAATCATTTTCTTCATTTCACTACTTATGCCAGACCGGACATCTGGGCAAAACCCTATAACTACATACAAGGTCAGCTCATGCTGTCATTTTATTTCTTTTCCCCACAAAGCAACGTCACATGCAGCAAGTATTAAGTTTCAGGACAGCCTCGTTTACTAGCACGGCTGCTGAAAGATTAAATAAGAAAAGAAAGAAAAAATCAACACAAAAGGCCGGGTATGAGAGGACGTTAAAAATCCATTACCACATTGTCACTGCTACCAAAAACAGCCCTAAAAATAATCTAATTATGAAATGATCTTTAATTACGTGAAAGAACACTATGCAGAACAAAAAACACAAAACCGCAATTCAGTACCGAGCTTCTCGTTCCAGCAGCGGCAGCAGCAAAGCTCTGAATGCTTAATAAATTCTTCTGAAGGCTGCACCGCACACTTGTTTCATCTGACAATGAGACTACTTGAATGGAATAGTCTGGAAAACTGTAGAGGGGAAGACAATCATGAAGCAGTAATCTTATTTCTCCACAGCAGCTCCCATTATTCTCCTAAAAATGCTTCTGTTTATTCCGGTTCAGCTCTCATTCCAATCCATCACTCCATTGAGAAATATTCTGCAGAGCCAAGGATAAATTAGAACAATAACCGCGCTGCGTGATTTGAATGCAGCAATCAGGCTCGGATAGGAGAGAGTACCGTTGTGCTCCTCCAGCTCTTACTAGATAGCAGTAGCTGCTCTGTGCACGGCTGCAATCAAGCCCAGATGAATTGAACCGCCTCGCTCTGTGTTCGACTTCCTGATAACTTCCTCTGATTAAGCTCCTGCTTAATTCACTCTGTCTCTCGACTCGGTCGACTTCAGTCATCTTTAGACAACTTTCAAAACGTTCAGACTTAAACCATCAATTAACACCCGAGCCTTCTCCGATACCGCGACACCGGCCTCTGTAAATGAGGAATCATCGGCGTGGACCGGCAGGTGTTAAGCTCCCTTTTTGAAGATTATGCTTCACTTGCAGTGGCCTGGCCCAGGCTAGCCACTCTCTTCTAATCCACCACTGCAAGCTTTTGATAGCTCCCACTGAGAGTCTTTATTACAATTTCTGATTAAAACCTGGAGCCAGAGAGAAAACGAGACAGACTGAGAAATTAGAGTGACAGAGGAGAAGGAAGGGCAAGTGAAAGAATTAAAAATTACTCCTATTTCAAATGCAGGAGCGTAAACTGCAGAGCAGCTGCCTTTGATTACCTTTAAATCTAATACTTGGGCTTAAATTTTGTTAGAGGAATGAGCTGACCCCAAAGGCCTAAACACGTATCTCATATTCTGACAGGAAACAGACCCTCCAGGAAAGACTACAGAATGAAACCCTGCATTTTTAGTTTAAAACTGCCACATTAGCACCACTACTGAAATGCTAGAACCAGACAAAATTGACGAGAGCTAAGGAAAAAAAGAAAATCATTAAGATCATGAAGAACCCACTGCCTTGATCAGTAGAGAAAACAAAACAAAACAGTCTTATCTGGTTTCAACTCCAGCATCATTTATGAGGCACTTATTGTGCCGTCCTTCCTCCCTGATACTGAATAATCTCTGGGATAAAATCTACACATGGCTGTGGTCATCCCAAAAACATGAATAATTCACAGCCATCTGCCATAAACCAACAGTCTAAATTAAAAAAAGACTGAGGAGGTGCGATTCCTTTATTGTGATCACTTCTTTTATTTTGTGTGTATTTGTGGGTCTGCTTTTGATTCACTTTATTACGTCGTCACAGGAAGCGAGACAGACTCACGTTCACACCTACAGATTTATTAATTAGCAATTTAGAATTCGCAGTTAACCCAACCCATGCATATCTTTGCACTGTGGGAGAAAGCCAGAGTAGCAGGAGAGAGCCCACGTAAACACGTCTCTACCTTCTCGACTTCTAAAATGAAATTTTAGATGTAAAATGTTATTATGTACATGCAAAATGATCTCCAAAATGATCACGTGTGTAATTATCAGTAAGGCTGCTGGTTCTCAAATTTGGGGCAGTGATTATTTTACTCACAACTAAGCCTGAGACAACAGCACTAACCTCACCTTTAACCATGTGAATGGTCTGTTAAACAGCACTGCGATCATTTTATCTCCCCCAACTGGTTAAACGCTGTTAAAGCCTCACTGCTGATTAGCACTGAAGCTCCACACCATAAAAAGCGATCTTCAGAGCTCCAACTATCAGTTACTTTAAAGCAAGTGGTCGTCATGTTGAAAGTGATACGTTAGTCAAGAATGTCATCACACCTACTACGTTAAAGTGCTTTTGCGGACATTAAGCAGACACGTTAAGATGCTGCCAGCATTTCATGGTTTCAAGGCAAGAAAAAATCCAGCGGGGAGTTTTCTTGGTCTCACTTTGTCAAAGTTTCTGGCTACTTTGTTTACACATTCTGTCCAGACTGCAAACATAAAGTACTAAACAGCAGCATCCATATCATCGCAGAAGAGGAGGCTGGGGCCAGTCCGAGAGGCAAAAACAAGACTGAGACTACACAATACACTCTGACCCAAGTGCATACAACATCCAGGATTTTTTCTGGTTAGACTCTAGAGGTCTCAAAGCTTTTTTAACCAGCTATACAATGCCTCCAGCACCAGACGGCCCCTCTCTCTGTTTGTGTTCCAGGCCGGCGAGTCGCTATGCATGACGATTTATTGACGCAAGATCCCCCTCAGCCAGGACTGCCACCGATTACTGCTGCTGGAGAGAGGAGACGAGGGCAGGGAGAGGGGGGCAGACAGAAGGAGAAGGTCTTGCAGGGATAAGAGAGTTTTTCTGTGTGTGTGTTCTAGCTCTGCCTCCAAGGCCATAAACCCAGTTCCAAAATGCCAAGTAGCATGTCAACATGCCAGCCTTTGCCACCCAAGTTTAAGTCAGACAAAAGGCTCTTTAGTCCTCTAAGTGGTGGTCTAAAAAAATAGGAAATGATGATCTGTCATACGTGGAAAAAGGCTTTACCAGAACTGCACAAACTGAAGGGCGACAAGGAGGAAATGAACTGCTAACATGAAGTGAAACTGAGCAATGAGAGCTTAATTTCTGAGCTCCCCAAAGAGAAGGAACGTCTGGCACTGGATGAATGCTCTGGCCTAATGCAAACACAATCATCCCTCACCTATTTTTTATTTCATTTCATTTCATAACAGCTGACACTTGTTTTTCAAAAGATTTGTCCATCAGCAGATTGTTAGCCGTGACGTAAACATCCCACCTCCCCAAATAAAATGAAAAACATGCGACGAATACAACTGTTCCTTTAACTAAACACTGGAGAAACGTCATCAATTCAGATTTATTACATGAAAAAAACAAAACTGCTAAGTTAAATTTATGTCATATATTCAGATGGGCTAAGCATGAGCAGGAAACAGAAATGACCAAAATAAAAAGGAAATGAAACAGGAAAACACGGCCCGCTCCAACGATCACTTGCATAACGCAGTGTATTTAAGAAAAAGAAAAAGAAAAAAGAGGAAGAAGACCAAGAAAGAAATCAGTAAATATCTTTGGTCTGTGCCAGTTTTCCCCGTAATGTGACGACATGAAACATTCCCTGTGACACAAACCCCTTTGAAAAGCCTTTTGGCAGGGACTCAACCATTTCTCCAAACACTTTTCAAAAGAATAGAAGGTGATGCCAGCAAGCAACATTGTGTCACACAGAATCTTTAGTACTGCAACAATTAATAAATGCCTGTGAAATCAATTTCCTGAACATGACCAACACAAGCAGAGCTTGATGGGAAGTGAGGACACAATGGACCTTTTGTCCAGTTAAGTAAAATAGAAAATCCAGACCTCTGCTAAGGAGGAAAAGAATATATACTTTTCCCATAACACAGCAGCTATAAATCTATTCAAAATAAACTGCCGTGTTTAAATTTTACATTTCTCATTTCTTACCTTGGCAACTGTGAGAGCTCATTGTTATGGCTGCTGTTGCTCGTGCAGACTTGATGTGGAAAGAGAGGAGCGAGGGCGTCAGTGCGCCTCTGTCATGGTCACCATCGTTCGCTACCCAGCTCGACCAAAGAGGAACATGGATTCATCACACTGTGGCACAGGTGAAGACCTCGTTGGACTGCTTCACCCAACAGCCTGTGAGGAGGAGATACAAAAAAGCAGGGATTTCACGCAGGCTCATTTATCACTGCAATAATCCGAATTTTTAAACAAACTTAAAACAAACACGTTTATGGTTTTTGCCATTCATTTATCCCTCCCTGCACAGGCAAGAAAGCACAGACAGCCCTGCATGCCAACCAGCTTTCAAAGAACTGATGACCCCAGTTCAAAGTTTCTGCCTCTCTTCAGCCCCAATTTAAATTAAATCTCTTGCACAAAACTGTCCAGGACATTCTGACACACAGTTGGTGAAAATCACAGACAATTAGAAAATAAACTGCACTGCAATTTCTGCTATTGCTGTTACAAAACAAAGGCAAGCGTTTAATGTTCAACAGCAACTTCCTAATTGTTGTAAATCTGTTATAAATAGTCTTACAATTACAATTGTTGCTAAAAGTGAGTTATAAGGTGAGGAAAATGTGGCAAGAATCAAGTTAGGACACGGTCCTGAGTTGCACTTTCTCACATGCAGCACACAGCAGGAGGCGGTCTGCAACAATGCTGGAAACACAGAGTTCAGTTTAGGTGAGAGTGTGTTCAGCAGGCAACACACATGGCTTGCAGAGAATTTCCCCGGACAAATACCCTCTCCATTCTCACAATCGGACATCACGCAGCCTTTGCTCTGGGGAGCTGCTTCAGTAAATACTCTTTAATATTCAATCCAACTGGCTTGGAGATTTTCTTTTTGACATAAAACTCTGCTCAGTTATACAGAGAAAAGTTCAGGGCAGCAGTGCAGGTGTTAAACAGCTTGGATTTGGTGGAGATTTGTGGCTAAGTAGAGAAAGTGAGAGCGGGAATTCAGTCTATGCAGGGGCTGTGAAGATGAACTTCCACAACAGCTTGTGGGCTTACAGGACTGATGTTCTCCAATGCTGATGGTTGAACAGCCAAGGGAGCAACAGTGGAGCTAACTACGAAGAGGGAAAAAGTACAAAAAAAAAAAAAAAGTACAAAAAAGGCAGACTGGACATTCGTTTTCATTTTTAGCACTCTGTTGTATATTTTGGCATCTCTTCTCCACAGCAGGGGCTAAACCAAAGGACCAACAACACAGCAAACAGTAATAAGAGTAGCCCACAGGGCGGGTTGATCCACATATTTTTGACACTGCCCTCAAGTGACAGGAGGCGGCTACAACATGTCCATGTGAGTCTTCCAAACTTTCAGTGCACGAGCAAATTTAAAACGGAGACTAAAAGAAAGAACAAAGTGAAAACAAACTGGCAAGTTGTATAAGATGTTTATTTTTTTTTTTATCAAATCAAAATGATTCATTTGAACCATCTGGCTTTACTTAAAATCACAGCATGTTTACAGAGTAAAGCGAGTCACTATCAGAACTGTCATCACAACACTGCCTGAGCCACACCCAGCAAAGAGAAGCTTTTGAATTTGGTTGAGCAGGTGTACATCGGTGATTAAGCACTGCAACAATAATACACGGCATTTTTCACATTTATGCATCAGAGCTCACCGGGGTACACGCCTTTGCAAGCATTTTAAGATTTGATCACATCTATTACTGTTACGCTGTTACCGTGTTTGCTCCCACAGTTTGCATGGTCAGCCTGGGAAAGTCACTGCCTTAATGAAAGGCTGTAGTAGAGCCCCAAATGAAATGCAAACAGAGGCTTCACGAAGGCTTAGACTCACCTCTGAGTCAACAGCAGAAGAAAGAGGGGAAGAAAACTTTTCATACTGCCTGGTGTTTGTGTGTCTTATGCAATCAAAACTGCAAGCGGTGCGCAAACAAACACACAGAGAGGCCTCTGGCTCTTCGACTTTAACCGGCAGAAACTAAAACTCACCTCTGTCACGTCTAACAGGTGTCGGCAGAGCTGAAAACAAACATGTGGTAATGAGAGCTGCAATCAGTCCGTTTAAACCCCACGGCGGCCGCAGCAAAGTGCGTCTGCGCTCCCTTCTCTTTCTCAGACACACTCGCTCGCTCTTTAAAGCTGCTAAACTGAATTACTGTCACGTACCTACGTTCAGTTCTGTTGCGCAGAAAAATAAAACTTCATGGAAACGTATTCCTGCCAACAGTCTCCAGGCTCTTACCTCAGCTATCAGGAATTAACATAAACACCATAACGGTCCCTTAAGTCTAGAACAAATTCATCTGAGAAACCAGATTATTAATTGCCGTCAAATGTGAGAGGAAAAAGTGTCAGAGTACTGATGGGATAAGTGCCACTTGTGACTTTGAGAAAAAGATGAATGTGTTGCTATGACAAAAGTCAAAACACAGTATTTCCACTCTTCGAGTTGAGTGTGCTCTTCATAGCATCTTTCAAGCCATGGGGCAAAACAACAATGGAAGAGGTTTAGATGTCAGTCTGAATTCCTGACAAGGGTGTATGTTTAGTTACATGTACACTGGTGACACTTGGAGGACCGTGGGGGACACCGAAAATGGGTGTTGATGGATTTGCTGAGGCATGGGGTGTCAGAAAAAGTCGCCAGGGTGCCAACTGGAGGGCAGTGGAGCTATTCTCAGCTCAAACCAACTATTTTTGTCGGACGAGTTGTCACACACACGCACGCACCCACACACACAATGTGCTTTTACAGTCTGTTATAGTGTGACAGCAGTGACTTTAGGCATTTTCTCCTCCTGCTCTCTCTGTTACACCATGGAGCTCAAAGAGAAGCCTTTACCGACTCCAGCCAGTTGCAGATTGTAAAGCTGATCTGTTGTCAGTTGTGATGCTACTTCCACATGACTTCATTTTTTTTCTCCTGGAATCTTAATCACTCTACAGGGATCCCATTAAAAATGGATCCTTGTACAACACTGCAGATATTTGTTTTTCCTGCACTGTGGCACCATAAAACACATCACCTGCATCTCTTCAAGCATCTCATTTTCACCGGCTAACTCGTCTGGATAAGATTTATTATTCTCATGCAGTGACGTTTGGATCTGGAAACGTTTCATGGCGCTTGACAGGAAAACAGCTCTCAGGACCCCTTAATGGACTTCATTTCCCAAGCACTCTGAGCACTGCTGGGAGTAATCACGATAGCATAAAAATAACATGTGGTTGGATAGTGAGCAGTAAACAACAATTAAGAGACCCCTTGCATAGCTCATGAAATGAATCATTGAAAATGCATTTGCTCCATGAAGACCGCCTCAGCCTCTCAGCCTTAATTGACTATGAATTATTCAGCTGGCGATGGGATTAGTGCCTTGTATGCCGTGGACTGACATGTTTCTGAGGTGTAGAGTCTTTACAGTGTGATAGCAGCTCAGAATTCTTGAAATAGATGTGGATGGCCCAACAGGAAGCTTTTTGCTTTATTACTACCACCAAGACAAAGGTCGAATATTGTAGTGTGTCTGACAGGAGCTGGTCCATCTGTGAAGTTCAGGGTGTAAAACAAGGGCTGGGTAATGTACAGCTGATATAATTTCAAAACATATACCGAATGAGACAGTTCTGTTTATATAAGAATGTCCTTTGATGCTGAGGTATATAAAGTGTGCCTTAAATAAAGTGAGGCCAGCCGTGTTGGCTCTCTATGCAGACTCTCACTTTCTGCAATTTCTCCTGGCGTGAGTGATAATTAGAGCTGGGCGAACTGGAAGACTGAGACGGGCACAGTAGTCGGACTCCTCATCCCAAACCCCATGAAGCAGAAAGAAGGATATGACGGGGTGAGCAGAAAGTCTGAGGAAAAATTCAGACTTTCCAGCTAACGATATGTATTGCGAAATAACTTTTTCTCGATAGAAAAATTAAACTATTGCGATAGGCCTCACCGCTCTTGTCCTCTTAAAAAAAAGAAAAAAAAGAACAGCCAATCCAAATTAAGTAGCGCAGAGCCGAACCAATCACAGCCGCAGCGTCACGTCACGTGACTTGTTTGCCTTTATTTATCTGAAAAAGTCTCATGTTCCTTAAGTACATCTACCCTGTTGAACTTATTATGGGAAATAAATATTTAAATCAAAACAAGCTGCTGATTATTTCACATTTTACTTGTGAGCAACGGCACATTTAAATCTTACAAATATAGTTATTTGGCTTATATCGTGATATATATCACCTGAAATGAAAAAAACATATCGTGATATGAAAAAATCTTATATCGCCCAGGTGTAGTGATAACTAAAGTTCGAGGCATTCGTTAACTGAATGTTAAAATTGCATTTGTGCCTGAAGCTGATGAGGTTTCCTGCTTTATTTAAACGAGACACTAAGAACAAAACTGCTCTTTTCAAAGCCGAAATACTCAACAACAAAAAAGATTCAAATCTCATAGTTTTAGTTGGTACATGGCAAAGACCTACGAGAACAGCTCAATGACTGCACCACCACTGCTTCCAGAAAGCCTGAAACTGTCATTGCTTTGAAAAGGTAGATTGTGGTCATGAGAATTAGAACCTGTACTCCATCACTTTTGGGTGCGTAAACCCTTAAACAGGTCTTGCATTATATCTGCCTGCGTGCACCTTCACAGAAATGTTAATTCTTATTTTGACAGTAGTTTTGGCACAGTGGCCAGGAGCTTAGTCCTGCTGGAAAGTAAATCAGGATTTCCATGAAGCTCATCAGCAGATGGAAGCATGAAGAGCTCCACAATCTCATGGTAGAAGGCTGCACTGACTTTGGACTTGATGAAGCACAGTTGACCAACACCAGCCAACACCAGCAGATCATACCCCAAAGCATCACAGAAACGTCACGCTGGACTTCAAATCCATTGGATTCTGTGCCTCTTTACTCCAAAATGTACTTTTATCTGAAAAGAGCAGCTAGACTACGGAGGAACAGTCCAGGTAACACACTTCTGACAGCGTTTCTGGTTCAGGAGTGGGTGGATATTTGGATGAAGTCTATTCAATGACACCAGCCTCGTCCACTTGAAGTTCTTTAAATCATCTTTTCTTTAAAGTCCTCATTTTACTGACACCTTTCCTTTCATATCAACTTCAATACAGCAATCTGGAAACAGTTTTTTGGCTTGTGGAGATCTGTCGTCGTCGTCATCAACTGTCAAGTCAGCAGTTTTTCCCAGGATTGTGATTGTACACATACAGAACTAGACCGAGAGATAAACAAAGCATTTAAACTATGCAAATAATAATTTACTTAAGTCAAATTTACATCCTAATAATGTAAGATAATGGATTTTTGATTTTCATGAGCTACAAACCGCAATCAAATTTTTCATACAATGAATTCTGAATGAAGGTTTTACCTTTTTAATATTAGTTATAAAACAAGATTAACTTTTGTAAAATCTTCACATTTTTGATGTACTAACAGCAACAGTAACTTTGCTAACAGTACAGATTGTGTAATGACTACAGTTGGTATTAGTCTAAGGATAACAGTCACTGCTTTGTCACAGACTTTACTTTGTAAACTGGGTAAATGACTTCACACAATGTTCCACATCAAAATGCAAAACAGTAACCGAGTACATGTTAATGAAATGACTGGAGATAAAAATCATGAGGCCAACCTCGAGACCTGGTACCGGAGTTCTACACAAATTCAAATAACATCACAGATATTGCATTAAAAGTCTTTTAAATTAAGCGACTTTAAAATGTTTTAAATGCAGCTACAGTGAAGGCCAATCAGTGTTTTATTTCTCAACAACATACCATTTTAGCATTACTTCTATTCATGTACCGACTCATCTTCAGTCACTGTTTTTATTACTGGGTTAACGTCACAAAATGCTGGAATTCATCTAAATGTCAAATAAAATATCCCGACGTGGGTGAAGCACACCAGCTAAATGCCCGAAAATTCACTTTTCCTGCATCCTCAGCTGATGGTTGACTCAACCAGATGCAACTTTTTATGTTGAGTTATTTTTTTAAATTAATAGTTTGAGAATATTAATGCAACTAGGAAGGGAATCAGAACCAAAATTCCCATCACAAGAACAGACAGGTTACCTAAAATGGTCTTTCTTTTGCCTATAAAAAAAATGGCTATTTGCACAATGGCTGAGTGTGCAGGCCTATCCATCACAGGTACCAAGCTCTAACCCAACACAGCTGTGCTATTAATAGACACAATCAGTGAAAGGAAAACAAAATGGGCACTAATAAGGATGTCTTTCCAAACTGCAAACCTATTGATAACCGATTTCAGAGCGCTAGGACGGATTCCAAGTCAGGAGGAGGTCCTGGAAAAACACAAAAGAGCTAATACGGGTTATTATTAGAGTTGCGAGGCACCAACAGGGTGTAAGGGGCTGAACTGTGGGAGAATAATTCACAGCCATGAGTTCATTGGGTGACCACAAGAACTCATCAAACCTCAAAATCACATCAGTTGAGGATGAGAGCTTCTGTATAGCCGCCCATTAAAATCCCAGCATCCTTCTTGCTGCTTTCAATCTTTGTCTTCTTTTCGGGCCAAAATCCATTTTCTTTGATTAAAGTGAAATTTCAATCTATACTAATGAACAAGTCTGAATGTAACAAAGCACTCTTCTGCTAATAATAGAAACGTCCTAGCATGCACAGCTGTCTTTCCTGGAAGGTTAACATCAACATACCTGTACTGAAAGTTTTCTGTATCAAAATATAACCAATGTGTGCTGATTTTATCAGGTTGCACGTTTCCCTACGTTCTTACTGGTTTAGAAAATCTAAACATTAGCACACTGATACTGTAAATGATAAATGGGCAGATTCTTCTATAGCATTTATACAGACATTTGTTTTTTAAAGAAATGTTAGAATCGTGCAAACAGTGACAACACCATTTTTGATTTGACTATATATAGCATATAGTGCAAAAAATTAATTGTAAAATATGTATGTAACAAATATTTTAAGATTGTCTTAGGGAGCACCAAAGCCCTAAAACATGACAGTGGTCATTATAATGTTACAGACAGGCAAGAACGATAATGCTATGATTTTATTCTTAGACCTTAATGACGATTTTAAGCCAGGAGACAAACATTATCAATTTTGTCTGTCTATAACATCATAATTAATAACTTAACAGATGGCTAACATTGCTATCAAATAAAAATACCTTCAGCTGAAAGATCCACCTTTGATTTGGCAAAGATTTTAATACCAGATGCAATTCCTAAAGCAGCGCTCCCAATTAAGAAGGCATGGGACCAACACCAACACTAGGCGTACACCAGTTTGTGATCCCCTGAGGCTGGGTTTGTAACTCCTAATAAGCAACTATTAGCAGATTAGGTTAAGCAACTAAAATTATTGTTTGGTGGCCACGTTAACATTTATGATGGTTCATGACCTCTCAAAATTGTTCAGTGTTGTGAACATCAAATACTTCAGCTGCTGGTAAGGGGAGGAGCTGTGTACCTACCTGTCTGCAACTGTTCTGTGTGATGTTTTGTGTCAACTGGAGGAGGCCAAGATGTTGTCATTTGTATTGGTACTGCTGCAAATGATAATATAATCACAAAGTAATTTGCAGTATTATCAGTCAAGTAGTATCTGAGAATCTATTTTTTTGACAACCGTAACAGAGGTAGGAGGTGTTGTGGAGGGAGGGAGTAGTCTGCAAGCATTGTGTGTGCATGCTTGCTTTCTTAAATTCATTGATTCATTGATTCATTCAAATATACTTCACGCAACTCCAACTCTGACTTTAAATCAGTAAGCCTGGCGCAGCAGCAGGTGAACCGGTTGTCCATGTGCTCCAGGTCATGGTTACAGAAAAAGGTTACAACTGCTGACGAAGAAGGACCACCACTGCCAGCGTCAGTCCCAGATGGTGATATTGAAGTAAATACAGATGTAGAAGACTCTTGGTGCATAAGCAGATGAATGGCATTGAGGACCACTATAACAGCCAGACGACCTGTGCGGAAAACCCAAACTGTTAAGGGCAGCAACAAGGCGGCTAGCAACAGAAGAATGAGAAAAAGCGCAAAGGGATCATCTACTAGTAAAGTGATAGTGTCATTCCAACAGACAGCTAAAGAAATGATAATGAAAAATATACTGCTAATATACTGAGGCCGTTAGACCTACAGCCGCGCAAGTTTACGTGTGGAAAACACTGAATGGTTAGCATGTGCCAACTTTAACACTGTCAGATACCGAGAAGCAACTTTTGCCATCTGCATCTAGTTTTCTAAATACACATGGCACAATGAAGGTTATTGAAGTGAGACTAAAGCCAACATATGGTGATTAAGAGGAATTAAAATCTAAACTACACTCATTTGAAAAGCAACTGTCAACTGCAGTTTTGGTTTGATAGACTATTTGGACCATTCTGCTTGAGTATAAAACCAAAGCTCCAATGCCATTTACAAAGTCAATCAGTGTAACATAAACAACATGTGAACAAACAGGGATGCCTGTCCCAAATGCCAACCACATGCTAACTGATTTTAGAGGTTCAAAGTCAGGACAAGAACAAAAGAGCTAAACAGGGTTTTTTTATTGGAGTTTTGAGGCACCAACTGGGGATAGAGCTGAATGTTGGAGAATAGTCAACAGCAATGAACTCATACAGCACCCAAAGGGGGTGAACACAAGGATTCATCAAGCTTCAAATCACATCAATTGAGGCTGAGAGCTTCTTCACAGTTGGCCATTGAAAATTCACAGTCCTTTTTTTACTGCCTTCAATCTTCCTCTTGTTTACTTTTGCTGTTTTTCTGGCCAATATCCAGCTTCCTTTCTTTTTATAAACTTGCATAACAGTAAGCCAAATGAGAAAAAACAATGTACTGTAACCATCTGTTGATTGGTTGGCTGCTTTAGTTGAAGGATTCATGTGCAGTCGATTTCCCCAAGTGTCATTCAAACTATATTAGTGTCTTCTCAAACACTGTGCAATCAAGAGAAGGACAAAATAAAAGAATAAATGAATACAGACTGAAAACAAAGATACAGTAGTATTCAGAACGGCAGTGAGCTGGTGGAACGACCTTCCCAGTTTACAAATTCCTACTGGGTGACTGTGCATTGCTGGGTTTTATTTGTCTCCGAGCACAACAGTCGCATTAACAGAACCCATTAGAATCCATTAGTGTGACAACGTCCACAAAATGTCCACAAACAAGCAAACGTTCTGAGCGCCAGCTTGTGCTAAATAATAGAAGGAAATTGGAAAGTCAGACCCAGAATTTCACATAGCACAATGGAACCAAGATAAATGAGCTTATTAAAGAGATTAAACGAGGCAAACTTAGGACACAAGTGCTCATGAACTTTGGTAAGGTAATGATGTAGGTAGCCCGTGTGCTTGCTGGTCTAAGGTCACTTACTGCAACTTCTCTTATGTGTGCCTTTCTCCTATTTTTGTCTACATTTCTCTTGTTTCTTGATTTTACATATTTCTCCTGTTTGCTATTTATATTTTATCCCAGCACAGTTGATGCGAAGCACCTACATTTTCATAGTCCATGTTCAAAGACAATAAAGGGCTATTCTAGTCTATTCTACACATCTTGAGATTTCTGCACTCCTCTGAGTATACTACAAGCCAACATGGAACTTAGAGGTTTGATGCATGTACTCTCTATGATATTAATGCGTAGTACTGAATCTGGGCCAAGACGTAAAGCTGTTATACATCTATATATCTTTCCGTGCTACACCCTCCTTGGCGCAGTGATGATACCAGCTGGGGGACAAATCATACAAACAAAGCTTCTCAACAAGATTTTCTTCTTTGTTGGAATCTCAACTATTTTGTTTTGCATGCTTTACTTCCATCTATACTGTTTGAGTTTGTTTTGGCTCTTTCACAAGCGCTCGTTGATCAGTGCATCATTTCACACTGCATTCCTATTGGTCAGTTGGCAGTCAGCAGTCACACTGTGAAATGCTTATCCTACACTTCTGGCACTTTATGAATTTTGCCTCAGGCTTGGTTGGTTTAAAGACCAATATAACTTTGAACCTCTCTTATTACGTGACTTAGTACCATGAGTTTGGAGTAACGACCAAAAGATATCAGCATGATATATCACCTGTCTTGTAGAGGTGGGAATCACCATACATCTCACGATACGATATTATCACAATACTTAACGCACGATACGATATTATTGCAATTTTTTAAAATATTTTGTGATATTCAGATTCTGTACATAAAGGTAAACTTTATCAATATTCATTTTATCTAATAACAAAGTCTCACACTCAGTCTTTCTCTCATTTCAGTTTTATTGTTGACAAACTGAACGGTTTGTATTACAGTCTAGTCCAACTTAACTGAACGCAACCATCTGGTACAATTATAGCTATTCTGAACTATGCAATTTATGAAAACTATGCAGCCCCTTCAGCAACTGAAGAATTTGAAAGTAAATTAAAACAAAATATAATTTTACATTAAATAAAAAAGTTTTAAACTTAATTAAAATAAAACATGTCTTAAATTAAAATAAGTAAACTGTCATGTTTATTGCTGCCAAAAAAAAAGTTAAACACATTTGGACAGTGAAGGAATGTCAGGATTCTTGCTCAGAAAAAGGATCAAGACTGGAACATGCTCTGAAGTCAGAGCATGTTCCAGTCCACAAAAACTTTTTTTGTAACAAAATATTGTTATATTGTTATATATATATATAATATGTTATAAAATATTGTTCTGCTGTCCCTGTATCGATACATTATTAGCAAACAAAATATCACGATACTACACAGTATCGATTTTTCCCCCACCCCTACTGTCTTGTTAGTCAACTTTTGTCTGGGAAACTCCAGGAAAAAATAGAGGCTGAATCAACTAGATGATTGAAGAAAAATAACAAAAAAAACCTCTTTTTCCTTGCACTTTCCCAAAACCAGCATTTTAATCCTCCTAATAGAAATACAAAACAATCTCACGGTACACCAGGAAATTATTCTCTCTGTTCATACTCAAACAAAAGCACAACTTGCAGGCCATCTTATAAAAGCTTTTTCCCCGATGAAAAGATGAAAAGACTGGTTACTTTGCATTTACCCCAATCAGCCCAGTGTTAGAGACAGACAGAAGTTCTCTTTTTCTTTACTGTCAAACCCGAAGCCCTGCTTGAAAATGCAGACTTCCTAATATTACAGCCTTTTGCACATGGCACTAACTGCAACAGATTCCTTTAAAGTGGACATATTATGGCTGACATAATAACAATAGCAGGACTTCCAGTCTGTATCGTGCTATTAAGTCTCATTTAGCTTAAATATTACAAGAAAAAAAAACTATTTTCTTAAACACTAACGCCTAATATCCAATAGCCTCCAGCAGATATTGGGCAAGAGGCGAGTTACGCCCTGGAAAGGGCGCTGGTCTATCACAGAGCTAACACATGCACGTGTCTTTGGATTACACAGGGAGAACACCCAAATCCCACACAGAAAGGCCCCGGCTGACCAGCTGTGAGGCATCAGTTCTTACCACTGCATAGGAATAATTCAGTTCCACAAACACAAAAATCTAAAATGTGAGACAGTTACTGCAGGTGTTTAAGCCATGCAGATGTTTTGTTAGATGGACTCACAATTAATTTACAGTGATTTAAAAACTCTCAGTTATCCTTTAAGTCCTTAGTCCACGTAAAGCTGTCGAAATGGGCAAATCAAATGTGCAGGTGACTTTTTGTCTTTTAAAGTCAATACAAGCAATACAACAGGTGTTTCATTTGAAATCTGACCAGATTATTTATGCTTCTCCTGTATCTTACTGTACATCCCATCACGGAGATGCAGATACAGATGGATACAGAGCATCTGGTCAAAATCCAAGAACTGTCTTGGGTGGGTCGATCAACTCTGGTAGGGTCGTCCTTGCCAGAAAGTAAAAGGGTCGGACTCAGTTTCTCACTCATATTCTACAATAACCCACACAAATCATCATCACTGGTCTACAAAGACTAAAATCCAGAGGAACTGCAAGATATTTCACACCCCATGACCATTACAAAGAAAACAAGAAAGTGACTTAGATAATAATAACTAAAATCACGCACTACAACCATGTCAACACTTCCTCTTTGCATGTAGAATGCAAAATGGCAGTAATCGCCACAAAGAAAAAGTTTGTGCAAATGCGAAACCATTTATTTCAAACAAAAACATTTTTTGTGGCGGCTTTGCATTGCAATCCAAAACGCCATAATATGGTCTTCCTCTGGAATTTTTCATGTGGCCAAAGAATAATTACAGGCTGCCAGCCCTGTGGAGTTTTATTAGACATGTTTAGAGTTTGTTTTGTACAACAAGACTTCGCATATGCTTCTTAAAGGGGACATCCATCCTCCAACCATCTTATTCTCCCACTTATTCCAGCTCAATACTTGGACTCAACTCCTTAGAGAAGTCACTTTTCCAACATTCAAATAACCCTTATTTATCCTACAGTAGGCCTTGGTGTAACCTCTCAGGTTATCCACTGTCTTAACAACCCATTTAACTCACTCCCCAAATCAGCTTTCTTCTGGTTGGCTGCCCGTCTCAGTCAGAAAGTTAAAGTTTGCAGCTGCTGTGCTCACAATCAGTGCGGCGTGTCTGAAATTACATGACATCACGAGAAGCCAAGAGTAAAAAACAGTCTAGAGCTGATTGTTCAGAGATGCCAGAAGCCCGAGCGTTCGGCTCACAAACATTTGTTTCTTTCTTTTACACCATCATCTTCACTATGCTGTGACCTTCAAAGGATTGAGATCATGATGTAATGACATCCGTCATCATCAAACAACTGAATGAGACCACATGAGGACGTTTTGAAGCTACGGAAGATCAGACATGCCTAACGAGTTCTCAGTCACAGACACTGTTGAACATCAGCTCTTAAAGAGTAAGAATATAACAGGCAGCAGGCTGTAGAAAGAGATCCTGCCATAATTCAATGATCCTCTTTTACATCTTCACCAGTCTGGCCTGTGCTCTCGGCAGACTCATCCTTTAGGAGGACAACTCAGACATTTCTTTAGTGGACTGCTGTGACCTTGTTCCCGTGGGGCCTGGAGTTTACAAGCATGTGCCAGCAGTGCTCCAGAGCTTGTAATGCTGAGGGAATAGTTTCCACTAGTGAAGGCTTACAGGAGATTTAGCAGAGCACAGGCACAGCCCTGCTGCTGCTCCGCTCTGTTTACACTTCACCGAGACAAAGTTTACAGCCAGAACTGCGGCAGCGCGGTCCGACCTCAGCCGAAACCTCCATCACACACACGCACACGCACGCACACGGACACCCGTGCTGTCTCTGTGTTACTTGAGGAACTATGGAGCAAAGCGGTGCGTTTAACTACAAGAACAAAACTTTATGTGAGCTCGAACAGCTCCGCTGAAAGCGCGGCTGTTTGCATCGAAACCTCCCCAGAACATCTGGCAGCCCTTCGCTGTAACCTCAAACTCATCATGAAGGCAGTGAAAACGCTTTAATAACAGTCCGCTTCTCACCGCACTCTGACACCACCGAACTGAAAGCTGAGCAACAATGTTGCACAACACACTGTTTTTGATAACCTACTACAAACTGCAGAAAGTGAGCAACAACGCTTCTATTGCGCAACACTCACGGCTTCCTTCAGCTGACTGTAAAACACCCACAAACCCACACGAAACAGAGTAAAGTGGAGTTGCCCCACGACTGCAGCTCACTTCGAGGAGACGCAAAGCGCAGCGACCCCACAGATAAACATCGCTAACTTTTTTTCAATCATGTGCCTTAAACGTTCAAAGCAAACACTGTTTATTTTTCCACAAACACGGAACAGAAACAGTACCTGAACCGAGCTGTGCTGGCTGGGAACTGTTGCTGTTCTCCCGCTGCTTAACAGCATCCGCGGAGCAGGGTTTTAGGACCCGTCGGCGCCGTTAAAAAAAAATCACTCATCCAACAGATCCGCCATACTGAATTAATCACGTGTCAGACAACCCCCTGCGTTTCCGTAGGAGGCGGGGTCTGCGGGCAATATGATTGACAGCTGACGGGAAAATCTCTAACTGGACACGAGGTAAGACCACCATTCTGACACACAGGTATCATCACCTCCTCCTTTACTACCAAGTACATTAAACTTGTTTAATAGGGTTTTTATGTATTTTACATTTAATAGAGGATTCATTTGATATCCAAGTATGTGCTCAGCAAAGACGTATATGTCCTAATTTTGTTTAAATTACAATAAACAGTAAAACAGCTCCTGAGTGCTGATTCAAACCTTTAGTATTTTTAGGCAAATACCAAAGTACAGGCCAAGCAAAACCCAGCCTGCACTAAAGAAACAAGGTTTCTAATGTCACTGGAATGCTCGGCACTCCTCTTACTTTAATATATAACACAAACAAGCCTGTACTTTTTTTTAATCAGGAAAAATAATGCACCCACTGGTACCGAAGAATGGAATCCCCGCGCGAACTCAGTCTGCTGTTTCAGTTGGTTCTTCCCACTCCAGGACGACTTTCCCAAACTGCAGATAACATGTGTCAACTTGTCACACGCAGTAGCTGGTTTAATACTTAGGTGGAGAGATATGTGGCAACAGTAGATTTTCCAGAAGGGGTTGGAGGACTGCAGTTGCCCTCCTGGAAGTGAGCCTTCTAAAATCATATACCCTTCAAATTACACATATATATATATGTGTGTGTGTGTGTATAAAGCTGCCTTATAGTGTCCAAGGAGACGTTCAATAGCCACAAAACCACATATGTAACTCTTATCTGTAGTTATTTTTATTTAATTTAATAACTGTACAGTACTCTCTGTATATAGTAACCATTGTCCTTAATGTAAATATGTAAGAAAAATTGCGTATGTTTCTGTTCTGTGTCCTGTGTACTGTTTGTTTGTGTCTTTTTGGCTGCTGTTACAACCAAATTTCCCCTTGTGGGACAATTAAAGGATTATTCTATTCTATTCGATATCCGCACAGCACCAAAAGGCTTAATTCTCATCAGGGGGTAGTGCTCTTGATTCCCCTTGTTTGTTAAAGGAACACTTCCGTAAGGTGAGAAGTGCAACTCCAACTTCCTCTAACAAACTGGAGCATGGTATACATCTGTCTCATAGTTTTTCTCTTCAGTCGCCACGATTAATCCCTGTGACAGCTTTACTGGCTCGGTCGGTTTTACACAGCATCCCAAAATAAGTCAGCGAACAGTGAGTTCATCTTGTGTATAATATTAACTACAAACAGATGTTTAGTTTATTTAAAAATCATTACTGTGGTGTTTAAAAGAAACTACAGCACAAAAGAGATGAGTTCATAGCCTGCTATAGACAGCATGTGTGCCAACAGCAGGAAAGCTACACAGGCCATGTGTCAGGGTTCCTGGGTCGGTGACCCAGTGTTTTCAGTTTTGTCACATTTAGGTTATGTTGCCACATCAATGTTCTCACTTCCTGCTTTTCCTGTGTCAGCTTGTCTCTTGTGTTATTTGCCAGATTATGTTCAGCTGTGTACTCACCGGTCTCTCATTATCATCCTCATCAGTCTGTGTATTTAAGTCCTCTGTTTCCACTCATTCACTGTCGTGTCATTGATGTCGATGTCGTCTCTCCGTATGTATGTTCAGTCAGCCAGCCAGCCAGCCAGCCAGCCAGTCAGTCAGTCAGTCCTTCGTTCCTGCCCTGTTCATCCACGATTCGTAATAAACCATCTTCAGTTCTTCACTATCCACGAGTCCTGCGTTTGGGTCACTTCCTCGCCTCCACACACGACACTCCTGACACCATGGAAGGATTTTCCTTTATTTTACAGCATTTGCACCTATTCAACTGCATGTTCATGTAAATATCTCATCAGCCAAGCAACTCAGTGTATGTAGGTTCAGATATGGTTGAGACCAACCATATCCTTGGAAAAGAACAAACCCAGTGACTGTTAGCTCTCTGGGTGAAAATGTCTTGATGACATAAGAGGTCAGAGGAGAACATCCAGACTGCTTTAGGCTGATAGGAAGGCATCAGGAACTGAAATAATCACTTGTTCTAAACAAAGTATGCAGAAGAGCATCTCTGAATACACCACGCTTCAGATCTTGAGGCAAATGAGCTACAGCAGCAGAAGACCACACCAGGTGCTCCAGGAACTCTTATCACTTCTTTTCCCCATTAATCTTCTTTCCTTCCGCTGTACCTTAGTCAGTATCAGTATTAAGCAATAGGGTTTACTCCCTGATTTATCCAGTAAAATGATGCTATGAATCACAGCGTGTAGATTAAAATGTTACACAATTCATGAAAAAGGGCCATTCTTAGTTTCCCTTTTGATTGTGCAATCTAATGTAGTGTTTTCACTCGTTTGGAGGGGGGAGGGGGTCATCTTTGAAGAGCAACATTATGAATGTACACAGCCAGTAACTCTGACGAGTGCCATTAATTACCAGCGTTTGGGGAATTAACACACATCAGCTGCTGAAACAGGGAGAAAAGACATCAATAACAAGCGACAGCATGAAAATAAAAATGACACAATAGCAGCGAAAACAAAACGCTCAGTGGGAAAGCAGGTTTAATTAGGTGGATAAAATAGAACAGTGAGCTGTAAATCACCTCACCCCCTTTAAACATCATTCATCTACTTATTATCCAAACACATTGTCTGGATGTGATTATGGCTATGAGGCGATAAAGGTGTACTTTATTTTTCATGGAGCAAACAGAACCTGTGACTTTTTTTACTTCCATTTAAAGGACAAATTGACTAGGAAGCACTCGTGCAGGCTGGAAGCAAAACAGAGAGGTTTTGAAGATGCTCGCTCATGTAGCCAGGCTGTCAAAGAAATGTGATGAATCGCAGTTATGTGGTAACTTTGTCCTTAAATAACCGACACCCAGCAGTACACCGTGTGTGGTCATAATCAGCAGTTGCACTGATGCAGGTACTGCACAACAGTGGAGTGTATTACTGTCAGGCTTGAAAGGACACCTGATGCTGCCACAGATGTAGCAGCAACAAGGCTGGGATTACATAAGCACTCCAGCTTTAAGAGTGTGGGCTCATCCAAAGAGAAATGAAACAACTCGACCCATTGGAGCTGTTCGCTAAAGAACAACACTGACAGCATAATGAGCATCCTCTCACACGGGCCTGTCCACATAAGCAAGGAAGCTGATTCGAACAACGATGGGATGGCTCAACCCGGCCACAAGCTCCACTGACAGCATAATAAGTATTCTCTTGAAACCCGTCCACGGCATTTAAGAATGGGATGCATCCAGAGTTTATCTGCTGCAGTGGAAGCAGATAGGGCCAACACAAGATGCCACACCAAGCTATTTGATATAGCTAGATAGTTATAAAGAGCTCATTAGGATCATGTTCATCCATTCAGCGCTATGGAATAGAAATGGCAAAACTCTTTGACCCACAGCAACATAGATTGCATTAAATCTGCACTGCATTAAAAGAAAGTGAGCTGATCAAATGCAGTACAGCGATACAGTTTTTGAGATATGAACATTCGTTTTTTGTTTTGTTTTGTTTTTCCAGAAAAACTACAAGAGCGTGATAGTAAAGAAGAAACTGCATCCAGGACAGAAAAACTGCATTATGTTGCTAATCCAACTTTGGCTCTTTTCAAGCATCTGCAGGGACAGCATGCTAATGCTAAGCTAGTAAAGAACCCAGAGTGAAGTTAAAGCTGAGTGAATGGCGACCCAGCCCAGCAGCCAGACCCTGAATTTAGGCAACAAACTGATGAGCAGTCAGGCTGCAGCCTCAGTTTCTACCTGTTCATGTTCCTATAGTAGAATCGCCATGGCGATTGCACTAAAGTCTCTTTGTGCTGGTTTTCATCTTTGATATTTGTGTTGTCGGCTTTTTGTTCATTACAAAATACTAAGAGAAAGATGATATATGTGTCCTCAATATGACAGGTATTTGTGTTGGTGTGTGAAACTGTAGCATGTAGGTTTATATTGTTAAATGATAATTATGAGAAAATGTGTTTCGTATCATTTTATGGAGAAATGCAAAAGTAAAGTAACAAGTAGTATAACAAATTACTTTCTCCTGCGAGTAATTATGTATTGCATTACTTTTAAGAAAAGTGTTCAGTGCAGTATGTATAATCATGACTTCTTTTTGAGTAATGATCACAAAACTGATCAGAACGAAGAAGGGAAATACTCCCAACATACACAAACATTTGACCCACCGCATACAATTAATTTGCATGAATGTAATGTCTTTGATATGGCGCTTAGTGATGGTGGTGACTCAATGAGGAGCCAATGAGAACCCAATAAGAATCAATAAGGAATCAATAGGTGATATTGATAATGGAATCAGAATAGCTAAATACTTATCAATTTCCATCCCATCCATCCATGGCATGATTTTAAGGAGAAGTAATGAGTGATGTGTGATATATTACTTTTCTCGAGTAACTGACCAGTTTGCACCCATATTCAGTGTTGCCCTTTGCCAAAGAGTACAGCCGACATCACAACACGGTTTTCTGAGAAGGCCAGATGTGGTCCACATCTGGCCTTGAGTGACACCATAGCCTGAGGGTCAGTCTGGCTTCTGCATATTTTGGAATAAAAAATAAAGAAAGAAGTGATTTGTCCATTTCTCACTAAGAATTTCTTGCAGTGTACCTCTAGCCGTGATCACATTCAAATATTCTCTATACTGATGCCGGATGTGTCGGTAGCCTGACTGAAAAGTAAGAATAAGGAACAATTCCAGCAGCATGTTGCGATGCTCTTTGTGTGCGAGCTTGTTAAGTGCAGCATCTTTCACCCTTTGGGGTCACTGATGGCCTGTTCCATCTCCTAGCTCTCTGACTACACTCACTTTGATTTTCTGCTGAGATGAGATCTGCTGCTTCACACCAGAGTTTCTTTTCTCGGTGTGATGGAGCAGCATATGCACGCTGTCCTTTGATGGCAGAACAGATGGTGGCTGACATCATTGTTTTCAAGCTCGTGCACATGGACGCTGATGTAAAGCAACACATGCAGCTTTTTCTGACCAGGAGCAATAGCAGCCTCTGTGGCCACAGGTGGTAGTCACAGGATTCCTGCTTGGATCTAAGTGTAGGTGGTAAAGGGAACCAGAATGCAGTTTATCAATTGCTCGTCAACAAACAAAATCTTTTTTTACTTTGCATGACTCTCCTGGCCATATTGTCTCCAGATTTGCTGATTTGATACTCACACAGAGCCAAGATCTTCAGCCTGTACAAAGAATAGAATCCCTCAGCAGAAGGATATGAAGTTGTGTATTAGGAGGATCTTGTGCTCTTGAAAGCAGTTTCACTACAAGCAGACAAAAGAGACAGATTGCTTTCTGTTTACTGTGTAACAAAGACATATGTGAAAAGAATGTCTTGGTGAAATTGTGCTCATGCTGTAATAAACAATGCATTCAAAAAACAAACTGAAATCGTGCACAGTGTCTGAAACTTTCCGCTTGCAAACACAGTAGGCATAGAAGTAATTATCTGCTTTTGTATTTTAGCGTGATGGAGATTTTACAGGAAAAAAAAAAAGAAATCTTTGGCATGGGTGCATTTTTGGGCTTCATCTCTTTCTTAGGCTTTTAGAAAAACTCATACGGTCATCGTCTTCCCTGAGAGAGGGATGAGGTGAAGACTTCCTGTGGCTTTTCACCTCTCAGTGGCAACGATTCATCTTGAGTTTCCCTTCCACTGATCATATCCAGAGCTTCATTCCTTGTCAACTTGTTCACCCATCAATCTTTGCTAAGTTCTCCTGAACATGGACGGCTGACAAAGTGGAGCTTCCTGTGTTTGAGTGCAGGAAGAAAAAGGAGAGGTTAAGATTACAGAGGAGTCTGAAAGAGCTGCAATTTGTGCAGAGCATGGAAAATAAGAGTGTAACGCCAACTTTGAAACACTTCATTTGTATTAAAGTGTTTCTTTATTTTTTTATAAAAAACTAAAGCTGCATATGTTTGTGTGCCTGTGGATGAACCCTGACTTTTTCACCCCCTTTTGTGTCTGCATTCAAACATCTCAACAATAACTGGAGTGCTTAGCCTTGAAACAGAAAATCAAGATTCACGGTGGATAATGTGTATTTCACCTCATTACTTGAGATAACATCTAATTCCACTGTGTGCTCAAAAACGTAACCTTATCCAATATTTGTTATGACGCACTACGGGGTGAGAGCATGAAAAGAAACCAGAGATCCTTCAACATCTTTGTGGAAGTTTTTGCTGTCAGAATGACACCATCCAACATAGTTAAGTGACATAAGAGAGAGTTTGAATGACACGAAAATGGGGCAACAGAGACATTTTTCTCACTTGGGTTGATACTCATCTTGTCACCCTTGTCAGGATGGGAGACAACAGCCTGCGGGCTTCAGAAAAAGAGAGTGACACAAAATAGAAGAGTTTTCCTTAGCTTAGCTCTCAATCTTGTTGAATGTAAAAGGATTCCTAAAAGTATTTAGGAATCCTTTTACATTGTGTGACAAATCTGAATCGTGATGATAAATAGCCTGTTACTTTGAGACATAACTTGATGTTTAGTTTTAATACAACAAAGTAATGTCAGCATAAACTGTTGTAAGTGACATTCTTCGTAATATCGCTTTCTTGTTGTCTGAGACCTGTCAGAGAAATTCATACAAACTCCGAGTATTATGGATTCGCTTAAAGTTTGTGTGACATTTTGGCTGGAAGGAAGGCATCGCATTTAAACTTTAGCTCTCATGATTCAATTCAATTCAGGTCAGTTTAATTACATTTTTTATATAGCGCCAAGTCACAGCAACAGTTACCTCAAGGTGCTTTATTTTGTAAGGTAAAGACCCTAGAGTAAACCCCAAAAATCAGATGACCCGTGATGAGCAAGCACTTGGTGACAGTGGGAAGGAAAAACTTCCTGTTAACAGGAAGAAACTTCTGTCATCTCACCATCTCACCGAGCGAAACAACCGCTCATTTGAAAACAGGAGTTTTTGGGCCACACCAACACAATTTAGCTTCCTCACTTGCCCTTCTTGGCAGATGATCTTGAACGGGAATCAGCTAATGTTCTGGAGTTTCATATGCCCGTCGCAGTAAGTTTTTGTTCACAACTCAAAGCAGATTTTGCATGTCATGTCTGCAAATTTTAATTTTTTGTGCAGCATTTTATTGCATCATATGAGACATAATAAGTATGATATCTAATAGCATGCCAAAAAACAGAAAAATGGTTTGTGATAGGAGCTAAAACATAAGGGTGCTGACAGGGAGACACCGCTTCACCACTTCAGATGAAGTCTGTAAAATGTAATTGCTCAAAATCCCCAGCAGATCAACAAAACAACTCGTGGCAAAGGACTTAAACAAAGCCTTACAGCTGTGGAGCTATAGTAGTTAACAGGAAGTCCCAGAAGCACTGAGTTTCCATAAATGATCCATAAATCATCTACTGCAACAAAAGTGCATGACTATATTCTATTTTTGTCTGTAAAAATCATACGTATTCCATCTTCATCACATAAAAATCCTAATAAGCTACAGCTAATCCCTCTCTGCTAACAGAAGCAGCTTGCCCACACAATCACTGTCAACAATCCTCCTTAGAAATGCCAGTGCGGGCCTTTCAAAACACCTGCTTCATTAAATCTCGCTGCTTTTCTTCCAAACATTGACTGGTAATTGTGTTTGAGCTCCGCAGTCACCCAAGATCTTGAGGAAATACACACTGTATGCCTTCATTGTAATATTGCTTTGACAGCAGCGGATGGATTTCCTGCCCGCTATGACGGGAAGATCAATTCTCGCAATCCAACGATAGCAGAGCATTCTCCAGAGAGCACAGCATTATCTTTTAAGAGATAAGCTAACGCTGGCACATTCACACACTGTAGGTTAATGCAATTCAAAGTGGGATAGAGGATCTGGTGTAGATGCCTGCAAATGCAAATGGGGCACGCATGATGGAGTGGGGAAATTGCTGGTACTGCTGTAAACTGGTGTGCAGGGAACAGGGGTTTTGCGCGTAGGAATAATCTAATAATGATCTTCTTTGCCATTATCTTATTTAATTTTAAGATTTCTTCCACCCACAGAAGAAGGAAAAAAGCTAACAGGGCGTGTGTTTGTGCATCTAGCTAATGTGATTAAGAGCCCGACTTTTAGTTCTTTCTGTTGTTGAATGTTCAGCCCATCGATTTAGCTCTTTGGTCCAACACACAGACAATTTGTGTCAGCGATTAATGTCAAACGATGCATGTTCAGTTTAATCCAAGATGGTGAAAAGCAAGATTTATGAAACAGGTCTGCAGACTGTGATTTGTTACTCCATCTCAGGTGTTGGAGCATCGTAGGCATGAAACACATCATTTAAGGAGTTTATGAATCGTGGGCATAAACATGTGATTGATGAAACAGTCCTGAGGCACATTGTAAGTCTAGATGATAAATATCATGCTTTCATAGCTTTTCTACATCTCAGATTTTTTTTAATAGTTGTAGGAATTAGTTTTATGTGACATATCATCTTATTTTGTTATCAAATAAGATGGTATCCCCCCTAAAAAACACCAAGCAGTCATCCTGTCAGCCAGGCACAGTCAAGCGGCCCTTCAGGTAACCGTGTCAAGGTTTCACTAAAGTATTCAAATGTAGGAAACAGCTGACAAGTTTATCAGTTTTAATGAACAGAATTTTCAAAATGAGCAGTCACAACAGGATCCAGCAGGAAACACAGCTGCTCCTCTCTTTCTGCAGGGCTGACCTCCGCTGCCCAGAGTTTCAGGCCAGGTGAGTAGTAAGGATTCATATAAGGTATGTAAAGCAGTGTTAGGTAATAAATATATAATCTTAAATGCTTATATGCTGATTATATTGGTTTATATAAGAGAGGCCCAGACTTCAGTGTAAAACTAGGTTGCAGGCTGATGGGAAATTACATGCTTTTGCAGCTAGAAAGTGAAACCAAGTAGGCTGTTTGATCGAAACTTAAAGTGTGGTGTGACGTAGAGAGCAAGTATACCTAGGCTTCCATTTGTGCTTCAGACCTGGGGTTGTGTGTTTTGTGTTCAGGTCTCCATATCCCATATATGTAAAAGCTACACTACCACACATCAGTCAACAGTCCAGCAAGTAGTGGTGGTGCTGCACTGAAAAGTTGTGCCTTCTAGAAATCAGAAGACCACGCTGACACTGTAAGAGATTGGTTAGTCATAGCCACATTCATACAGGTAGAGGACAGAGAGCACAAGGCAGGTCTGCACCTGGAAGACAAGGGGGACCATGACACACTGGAAAGGCATCTCAAATATGTAAACATGTAAATCCTTTTGTTCCGTTGATTTATTTTTGGCTCTTTTGATTGAAATCTCGTTGGTTATGAAACAGTTGTGATCAGATAGCTGCACAACAATGGGTAAACAAACTCGTCTTACTGGACAGAACATTTTCCCCATTAGAAAAACACACGTACATGTAGATTTTATTTTTATAGGCTTAGTCATCATTGTGTGTCGCTTATTTGTGCAACATCAGGGCAGTAAGGTGCTAATAATAATAAGCAATGTTGCATCACAGCGAGAAGGATCTGTGTTAAAATACGCTGATCCCCCGAGGAGTTTGCAGAGGTCTTGAAGAGGAAGGGTTTCTTTCCCCCTTTTCAGCAAAATTTAGATTTACTCAACATCTTGACCAGAGGAGCAGCTCTTCACCTTTCACTTTTTAACCAAATGTCAGAGTCGTATAAATGTGTAACAAAGCCATCCATTCAGGGTTTTTTTCCTGTGTGGGAGCAGATAACAGATGCAAAAAACCCTGAGCAGAGTTTAATACAGTGCAATGCAATAGAAATGTCAATCATGGTACGTGGCATTCAAATGTTTAGTCAAAACCGCTGTTTACTGCCTTAAAAACATGATGCTGAATGACTGGAGGTGTAGAGCGTAATTCGCTGTACACACATAAGTGTTGTTGGTTGTTGTAGCTTTTCTGTTGCTTGATGTTTAAAGAAGGGATAACCACCAGTGAATATTAACTGCTTGCTATACTGCTTATCTTTTTGCGTCAGTTTAAGGTGCAGCAAGTGGATAAGAGGGATTAATGGTATCTAAACCTTAAAACACCAGCCAATCCTGTAATCCAAGCCGAGCATGGTTGCAGTAGTGCAAATGTGTGTGGCTTTGGCGATCCTTCGTACATCTCCTGACACCAACGATGGCTCTGATGACAAAGATCACGCCCTACACGCTTTCTCCTGTAACGGTGCGCACACGCCAGTTTATCCCATTTTACAACCCCAACTCAAATCCAGTTCCTCTTTCAGACTACAAATGCTGAACCCATGATCCTGAGTCATCACTGGCTCCATCCTTTCTGCTTTAACCAGTAACATAGACGCTTGGTTTGTGGTGTATCCCTCCATAAACACCCTCCCCTTTTAAGTTCTTTGTCCTCGTGTTCATCCACGCTAATGGCAAACAACCTGTTGTTTTATTCCTGCAAATTCCACCCCTCCCCCTCCGAATACCAGTGCAAAACGTGAAACATGACATACAGAATGCCTTTTTTTAAAGCTTTAAGTCAAAGCTTTGTAGAGCTTGTTCCACACTATATGCTTGATTACCAGCCTGCACAGTAATGCTGCTAAGAAATATCTGAAAAGAACCAAGAGCACTGTGGCAGAGATAAAGTCCTGTGACGGTGTGATAAACAGAAGCTACTAACAACCCTGATCCATTATAAAGAGAACTCGAGGAATGACAGTGAAGTGGGAAAGACGCTTTGATGCTGTCACAGTGCAGTGCAATCTCCACACCAGATGTGAGCAGCATTACTGTGGTAACAGTGGATTATCAGTGATTACATAACAGGGGCTGTGCACTTAAACCCACACGATAAACAGTCACATTGTGCAGCCTTTGTTGCTGGTGTGTACAGTACAGATCTGGGTGGGACATATGGTCCTGATGATTCAGAGAAGTAGAATTTCAAGAACCGACAGATCACTGAGTGTTCAAGGCATAATATGCCTGTTTTCCTAACCATGCAAAAAAACACTCCATTATTAAATATATAGACGGATCCTTCATTAAAAAAATAATAAAAAATTTAAATGTTAAAGATTAAACAAAGAAGAAACTGTGCAGCGAGGAAGCTCTCATTGTACCCTCTAACTATGTCCTACTTCTCCATTCACACTGAGATAAGAAAGGCAGAAAAACATAAAAACAGCAAATGGCTTGAACTCTCAGTGCATCTGTGTTTGTAAAGTTACCCCTTATCATGATTATTTTAAATTATCTGACTTCAAAAGCCAATTAAAATGCACTACATCGTGCATTTGGGATTATTCAGGTTTGAAACACAGTCTGCGTCAGCTTATGGAGTTGGACGTTTGAAAATGCTCACGACGAGATTGCTCCTGCTAACTTATACCACCCTGGAGTCCATTTTCATTGTATGTGTGCTAAATATAACCAGCTTGCATTTTAAGCTTGCCATCATACTATATGCACAATCTGCTGCCAGTGTGGCCAGCAGATACTCTGATCCAGAATCACTGTTCTGTCTGCTTCCCCTTGTTTAAATAGTAATCAGACTGCTGAAATCTGATTGGGCAATACAACATGGACTACAAGAGTCTACAAATGAAAACCAGGAAAGCAACCAGCATTTTTCAGATGAAGATATTTGCTTATAGAGCCAATATATGCATGTCTTAAATGTTGCTTCGGCTGATGAAGGTAAAATATAACCCTCTGTTGTTAAACTCTACTGCACAGGGTTGGCATGGTGGTGCAATCGTTAGCATTAGATAGACTTGAGTCTCTTCCCGACCCTGAACTGGATAACTGATAAAGACAATGTACAGATGGATGTTTTTGCATGGTGAGGGGTGACATTATGCTTATCAATAAAATACTAAATTGTAGCCGTGTTTTTGTAAGCTGTCATCTCGAGTGTAACAAAAACTCTATTATTAGAGTAAACACAGTCTCCTGCACAGATGCACACATCTATGCACTCAAACACAAATCATGTCTGATTGCCTGAGGGGGTGACCTTTACGAATAAGAGCCCGGATCATCCACCTCCTTTGCTAATAACAGAAGTGCTTCACTACAAAGTAGTGTAGTGAAGCACTACACTACAAATGTGCACTGATTTAACAGACAGGCAAATGTCAAACCGTCTGGTCTGGAACCAATTGAGGTGAAGCAGGCATATGTATAAGTTTTAAAGAAGCAGTTTTTACAGATTTGTATTGATATCAGCACATGCTGGGAGCCAAACAGCAAACACCTACTGGGAATTTCACCATGCAATCGAGTCAACAGTGAAATCCACCTGGGCAAGCATACCTCTTACCTCCTAATTACTAAGGTCCCTGGAGAAATCTAAAGTCATTGTTCTCCGAAAACACTTTTAACTTAAAGCCCTTTTGAAACATTTTGATTGTGTTTTCAAACAAGTAAAGGTAATTGAGCAGAAGGCTGTTGCTCACAGTGGGGTTAAACTTCGTGCTGCAACAGGAAGTTTTATTTGTTCAGTTGCTTTAGTCAAAATGTCAAGCTGAGCTCTTGTTAGCTGTGTGTGTGTGTGTGTTTTAACACATTACAAGCAAAAGACGTGGTTCTCAAAGAATTCAAAATTGAAATCTATAGAATAATTCCTCAGTAGCAAATAAAATAGCAGAAATATAAATAATAGGTTAATAAAATCGTAAGAAAGTCAGGAAACCTTTTAAGGATTTTGATGCAGATGCCTTAGTGACTGCTTAAATTAGAGTTAATTCAGATAATTTCTCAGTACAAACCAAAAATAACTGCTGAATGATTTCAAGACATCTGATTGCTGGTGAGACCTGATTCGATTCACTTCAATTCAGTTGTATTTTCATAGCGGCAAATCACAACAGCAGTCGCCTCAAGGCGCTTTATATTGTAAAGCACAGACTCTAAAGTAATACACAGAAAATCCCCCAAATCAGATGATCAAGCACTTGGCGACAGTGGGAAGGAAAAACTCCCTTCTAACAGGAAGAAATGTCAGAATTGGGTTCAATGCAGCCATCAGGCATGACTGGTTGAGGCAGATGACAAAATGCTTCATTTCCAGTATTTTCTTGCATGTGTGTCAGTAGGTGCGTTGTTTCTGTTTGTGGTAGAGCAAAGCACCAGAGCACTGCCTGTAAGTCAGAGTAAAACAAAAGAACCGTGCTAGAAGTTCAGTGAGGTTGAATTAAGGGAAATTGATGCTTTGAGATTAAATAACGTGACATGCATATTTCTGGCAGATGATGCCAGTTTACTAAGTTACAAGCGCTCACTTGCTAACCTAAGGAGTAGCTGATTCTGTTGTTGGAAGTCTGTTGGAGGTCTATGCAAAGCTCTCTATGATCCTATGCCCAAGACTTGCTTTTCCCAGGACACCAAAGTTTAGTCATTTTATAGTTTAACTGATACTGCAGGTATCAATAATGGCTCAAATAAGGGTTGATGGATTTAGGCTTAAATGTCTGCGTTTAAAGTCGTGTAAATAATCAGGTTTTGGCTAGCTATTGAAAATGTCTACAGGTCCTTTTGAGTAACTTCATTTGACTCTTACATTTGCAGCAGCGGAGGCAGTGAATGGTATATGAGTCAGTCTGTGAGTCATTTGGATTCAATCAGCTCTAAAATAAAAACTCTCTGTTTAACCGGGTTTCATTTTTTCCACGTTCTGCATTTTTGTCTTTGTTGCATTGTGAAAGGGAACTAGCGAGAGATGACAAGTAGCAAAGGTCAGGAGCCGGAGCGGTGCGGTTAAATGGCATGTGAATGCGGCCGCTGCAGTGACAGTGTTAGTCATATCCATCACATTTTGTTTTGGCCTTCATACAATTATTTGTCTTTGTAACCATTTGCTGAATCTTGAGCTCTGTGATTACAGCAAATTAAAGCATTGAAGTCATACATACATGCATCAGTGGCAAAAACCTTTTTACTCCAAACTCTATCAACTTTTAGGGGGAAGGTGATTCTTCAAACTCACTCTTCATTTACCCAGATACTCGCTCTTCTATAATCTCGATTCTTATAGAAAAACATGCAGGGGTGCTCTGCAGTTACCTGTTGCCATTTTTATAATAGCTTCATTTCGGAATTTCAAATGAACAGAACTCCCTGGCGCCACAGTGCAAACCTCCAATAACTGGGAAAAGGAGGCGATACTACAGCACACAGCTGTGCAGCATTTGGTATATACCTTTATTCTGTGCAGGAAGGCTCTCATAGAGCTAATGAAATCACTCTCCTACCTGATGATCCTGAAAGTGTTTGCTAGTTTGTTTTGCAGAATGAGGAGGCAGTTGCACAGGTTCTCCTCAGCAGGGTGAGTAAGCCTGGTGGGAGAATGGCACACTACATCCTGTCATGTTGGAGCTGTTGCTAATTGTTTCCCTGAAACCAGTGGCACGCCAGACAGTCAGACCTAATTAGGATTTTTCAAAGACTCCAACCTGCCAGACAAAGTTGTACAAACCCTCGAGCAGGTACACAACACTCACAAGTTGAGTTTATACTTTTGTAGAGACATCACAGATTACTACATAGAGTCCTGGCTTGTGAGAAGACTTTGTATTTGCATACAAGTACAATATTACAGTATTTCCCTTTTTATTAAAAGTCCTGCTCTCATATTATGGCTGTTTCCCTGTCTGTTGACAGCAAATTCAGAAGAAAAATCTAAATAAATCCAGACTGTGGTAACTCATGTTTCCCTTTTCACTTCTGAAAATTAAGTGTTATAATCAGCATAAACTCTAAACTGGTTTTGGCACTCAGTAAACATTAGCGAGCAGTCTGTAAGCCTCAGAGAAACACCAAGCTGTATACCAGCTGCTGTGTGCATACTGCCGCATGTCCTTTGAAGTGCCAAAGCCAACCAGGCCTCATGATGAACGAGCCAAGATGGACTGAAGGTGCCAAACGGCAGACTACTGCCAGGTCATTGTCCCAACAATAAAGCGTAATTGAGCTCTGAAGCAGCAGCAGAGTTATGGGTAACGCTGTATTACACGCCTGACCAGAATTTTCTCCTCAAGGACTGAGAGGATGATTGGAGGGCACACATACATCTGGTGAGCTGTACACGGCCGGCATGTTCCGAGGAAATAGCAGTAGGCACAGCAGTCTCTGCAGCACAACGGGAACCCTCTTTCCAATTTCCTGCACCAGTTTCCATTCCTGCTTTATTTCGTGCAGGGACCTGTAAAGAGGGATTCGCTAATGCAGAATGTAACATTTAGCCGATATGGCACCACAGAGCACAAAACAAGGAAATTGATTCTGTCAAAGGCAATATTTGTGATAATGATCTCAATAAAAACATAGGATGATTTCAAACAGGGTTAGCACAAGTCCCTATAGAGATTTCACACTTAGCACAGCAGTTGTTTCTAACAGGCTTTAAAACAAGTGCCCGAGGTCTAATCTAGTTCCCTCAACACAGTAAAGCTTGATATCAGAGCTGAGTTAAGACTTGTTGACATACATGCTTTTCCTCTGCTTGTTTTAGCAACAACACAGTTGAAACAGTCAAGAGGCCCGGACCTTTTTTTAAAATGTTGCATCTAAGTGATCCATGCCGTCTATCAAATTTGTAGACAAGCAAATTTTACAGTTGTTTGCATGTATGTCGTCGTGCAAACAGATCTTTGCGCGCACTTGACACCAATTTCGTTCATTTGAGAACTTTAATAAAAATATTGATAGATCACAAAACATCATCTATCCCTTAAAGGCTACATTCAATTTTTTTTATCATGCAGTGAAAGAAATGATCTAACAAAGACAATCTGACACCCATTTGTCATTTAAATCAAATTTTAAAAGAATACACAGAAAATTCTGTTTTTTTGGAAAATGGAGTGTTTATTGAACCTTCTTATGATGATTGTTCTTAAAGATACGATTACCATTTTGTTTTAATTGTATTCTAATTTGTACCAATTTCTTTTACATTGCACAATTTGTTGCTAATTTCATCATGTCATTTACTCAGATTTTGCATAAAAAGTCAAATCAAATATGATGCATTTGAGGTAACAGGGCTGAGGATACTCTGCTCATTTAAAACCCCTTATTTTTTTATTTTAACTGTTTTAGCATTTCTCCTTTTAAAGACACGTTCCCTTTAGGCCAGCCTTCTTCTTTTTTTCTACTAGTGCAGACAGAAGGTTCAAACAGCAGGTGGCACTGGCTCCTGTGCTGTGAAAACTGTATTAGGGATATCCCCTCTCAGTGACACCATAAAGCCCCGAGTAGAAGAAACTGCCTGAGCTTTGGGATCCCAGATTTTACACTGGCTGACCTCAGTCTTTCAGACTTTGGTCATGTTTGTATGAGCGTTTAGTTTGGTGGGTTTCCATTCACACCTTTTTGTGCTCACTGCATAAAAACACACGGGGACAGAAAATGTGATAAAATGTTGAAAAGATTGTGTATCGCTGAAAGATGACAAGCTACAAAGTGCAACAAAAAGGAACTAAAGTCAGACCACCCTCACCACCAAGGTCTTATTTCCCAATTAGGCTCTCCGATGGAACACTACAACGTGATTCAATTCACGCTGCTTGTTTTTATGTGAAATCTCATTAATTAAAGAACCTTATTAGCATTTATTAGTCCATGAGACCAGACGAAGAAAGATTTGATTTGTCTTGAGCAACTCTTTCTTATTTTTATTTCTTTTTTTCTACATTTTGATTGCAACTTAGTTGCAATTAAACCCCAACTTTACAGCTCGCAGAGGATCATATTTGGGGAACCAAAGATAATAAATTATGTTTATGCATTTCTGTGTAGCACCAAAAGTTTGACAACAGGCCGGAGAACTGAGTGGAGCATTTAGCTTATGACTGCTGTTCGATCAGGAGTTCGTGGAGAAGCAACAGACCTATTCAACTTCTGATAATTAATCTGATGTAAATGAACAATTATACTGCCATAAGCCTTAGCTACTGTGGATAACCCTATGACGGGCTGAGCACTTCTTCTTCCTACTTCCTTCTTTCATTTTCTGTGCATTTACAGCATACTTCATACAGCTATCTCAATCTGTGCCCTCTTCCTGTAATTTTCCACAGAAATCTTTGGCTCAGGAGCTGAAGAGAAGTCCTGATTTCAGAATATTGGCCACATCAACCTGCTCAGATCTTTTTTCTCCCTGTCTTCACACTCCTCTCACCCCACCAGTCACTGACCCCAATCCTGGATCTGCTGAAGCTCTATTTCCATTAAAAGGCTTTTCCTCCACGCTGTCACATCACAGTCTTTCTCAAAGGGGCCTGCGTGCTTTCACTGTATATGATATTGTCAAGGATTCACCTCACGAAAGTTATTATTCCGTAAGTGAAGTGAAATGAAAGCTAGTGCTCTCTTCTTATTAAATCTTGTAATCTTTTTCTTGTTTTAATGCACTTTGCTCTGTTCTTCTACCCGCCTACATGTAAAACACTTTGAATTATAGTGAGAATGAACTGAGCTATAAAAACAAACTGCACTTCCTTTATGTTCTCAAAGTGGCCTGAAAAATCTCTGCAAACACACAACAAGGTTGCTATTGTACGTACAGGCAAATGACATAATTTAACATGCACGTTCAAGCTGTTTATCAGCTTAAATGTGTATGCATGTTGTGTAATTCATTGGATGCCGTGGTAACCTCAAAACAACCAACTAACTAAGACATAGCAATGGGAGTTTTATACTGGAATGTGTGTGTGTGAGGCAGAGAGTGAGCAAGTACATCACTAATTAGACTCATAAAAGTAACACACACAGACCTGGATTTCCAAATCTCAGGTTGCCACAGGAAGCAGACAAAACAACTCCCAACAATTAGTGTTATTCTTTACAGATGTATGTTTGTATGAGTGTAAATATTTATGAGGCTTTTTTGCTATAACTCAAATTTTCCAAAACAGTGGAGTTATTGGAGAGACAAATTATTAGAAATCTCTAATGGAGCATGTGTGTTAGGCACTCAATTTATTTTAATTAAAGCCAAAATAAAATACAAAGCACCTTTGTTTGGATTCACACAGCTGAAGGAAATCACTGGTAGGATTTTCAGTAGCTGCAAATTTCTCATCGTGGTGATTTTCGATATATTTTATTAATTGCAAAAGAAAGCTCGGTCTTGCAGGAGGTGCTGCTTCCAACAGCTCAGCTGGAAACATTCTTAAAGTATCACATTGCTATTACTGGAATGAAAATATTCCTCCTCCATTCCGGAGTCTCATCCCACACTGTTCTTCAACAGTAATGTTTTCCTCTCCTAGTGTTTCAAATGGGAAGATCTCAGCCTCTGTCCTGGAAAGAGAGACAGAGCTGAAGACTCCCACAGTTCTTTGCCTTTGTGGAGCATCATTTAATCACTTTTGTATGTCAGATTGGATTAGTACATGACACATAGCTAATATATATAGCAATAACAAATGGCACAGGAGGGTAAACTAACTTTAAAAAAAAATTCTGTAAAACTCTTAAAGAGATTAACTGTTGTCATGCGCTCGCACAGCTGAGGCTATAACAGGGAGCAAAGATGGCACACAGCAGTTTGCAATCACCATCACTCTCCCTTCATGACACAAAGGGGAGACTTTCACTCAGCAAGCATTTGATTAAAGCATCAGAAGAACATCAAGTTCCTTTTTTGTATTGCTGCAAAACACAGCATGGAGAGGTCGTACACAGCAGCAGATGGGTGTTGTATTCTAAAGCTGTACCTGACTTTTATTGTGATGTTGGACCGACTGTAAGTGTATTTTCTCGGAGCAACTGTAGCTGATGATATTCACTAAGAAGCAAAAAGATCTTGTTGTCAGATTTATTTGAATTGGGATGATATCAAAACCAAACCCTTGAACCTACAGTGAATACCAAATACTTTGTAATTATACAAATCAAGTGAAACCAATGCTACGAATTTTGCAGAAAGAACATTGTTGATCCTGAAGGTTTCTTTTTGCCAATTCTTTTCTTCTCCTGAGTGTGTTTAATAGAAATTGTGGTGAAAACGAGCATTATTGCTTATTATTGCTATTAAAGGGAACCTTGGACGCTCATCTCGAGCTGCATATTTTTTTTTCTTTACAGCAGCTTTGCATGACTCGCAGTTTAAATACTGGACTACTATATACTGCTATGTGCGATATAATATTTATTTTATGCTGGGGCTTGGCCCTCATTTGATCATGCTTGAGAAAAACTAGGAAAAGATGCATGCAGTGTAATTATTTAGTATCTTAAATAAGTGTTTATGAAACAGAGATCAGCAGGTGCGCATGTACATGTCATCAAACTTTTATGTATATTAATTACTTGACCTAAAGACATTTCATGAAACTATGAGCCAACATGGTTTCCTCAGTTTGACCCATACCCCATCAGGAGTGACTGAGGTTTCAGAGACTGCTTGTTAACCAGAGCTGCTGAAGAGCATGCAGAAGAGAGACACCTACTGTGTGTTAATGCCTACATCCTGTTGAGATGAGGTGGGTCACCCTGGAGACCAGATGTAGGTTTCGTCACAGGTGGGAGCAAAGAAACAGTGTATGTGCTCTGTTTGTTCCTGGATGTGTGGATTACTGAGTCGACAAACAGGCATTTCTCCACAATAGTTTTAGCCAGAGGTCACAGGCCAAAAAGCCTTTAAAGCTGCTGGTTTGACCCAGTGACCTATCCTTGAAAATAGTGGAAGTAAAACGAAATGCAAAACTAACTCATGGAGCAGCTCAACAGTTTAAGAATGATTATGTACACTCAGTAATGTGAATTAAGTGCTTCACTGATCCCTTCGGGAAAGTGAGTAAGCATTGCATCAGAACAAAGTAGATCATTCACTCCACATTTCAAAAAATCAATTCAAACAAATTTAATCCTTATCAAAATTTCCCATCATGTTATTTCAGTAAAATGACAATAAAAGACCAGCAGAGGAATGAAATATATCACATTGTGCATCTCAGAACAAAGAAATATGTTTTATTGCACAAGCACATAAATGCCTTTTAAAATGCCCTCATTAGCTTATCATCCTTTTACCTTCAACTCAGATTTTTGTGAAATATTATTATAAAATCGTGATATTGTACTAAGAGGTAGAGAGTCACAGCAAAAGCCTCGTTAGAAAATAATTTACTGGCGCCATCCAGAGGTCAATCATTGACACTGGCATGTGAAAAGGTGAAGCTCTTCTGCCAGCTGGATAAATTCAGGGCACATGTAAGCAAACCTGTTTTACTGCTTTAACAAAGCCGCTGTCATAATAGGGAATTTATAAGTTGGTTAGAAATAAGAAGAAACTCAGAGAACAAACAAACAAAAAAACATTTCTTCTGGTCTGGACAAAGAAGAGGTGCCCTGAAACTTGGCTTATTATCAAGACTTTATTTTTCTTCATCCTAACAGATTTTATTTATTGCATTCAGGAGGTGACAACATTTTAAGATCATCCTTCATATTTATGCAGGAGCCACAAATACGAAGGAAGCCACAAGCCAGTGAGTTTTGTGAGAGGCAGTGTACAGGTATTGTATATTTGCAGTTTTGTAATGTGATGATTTGGGATTCTACTGTTACAAAAGGGAGCAAAAAAAATATCGACTTCTTTTTTCAGCTGTATTTTTCACTGTCTCTCTCCTCTGTTAGAGATGTGCATTTGTTCCACAAGCTGATATTAAACAGAAAATGCAGCAATTCCTTCATCCTACAGGGATTGGACTGGTTTAAACATTGATAATATGGCGTGAGATGTGACACAATTTATAGATGTGAGGAATGGTGTAGGAGTTCACACACACACACACACACACACACACACACACACACACACACACACACACACACACACACACATATATAAGTCATAAACACACACAAGTTAATGATTTGTGTGTGTTTATGACTTTTTAAAGATAAAAACTTTGTTTATCTTTAAACTAAAACTATGCCACTATTAAATACTCTGAACATATACATAACATTTTAATGCCTCATTGATGTTACTGCTCATGTACTCCATTCTCCTGGTGTCATTCAGACTGCCCCACCTGTAATCAGCTGGCCACTTAAAGAACTTAAAATTTAAAATTCAAGTATTCTGAAGGAGTTCATAATATTTGTAGAACTCAAAGGTGTAGAACAGATGATTCCAGAAGACGTCCACGACCAGGAGGAGTAAAGTTTTGCTTGGAAGTTAGTCAGACCCTCTGGGCCATGCGCTCATCAGTCGTAGCTGTTGGTGTTGGTGTGGCTGCTATACCAGGCTGTAATGCAGGCCAGGGCTTCCTCTACCCTTACCTATATTTTTATTAGTTTGAGGGATTGCTATTTAAAAAGGTGCATTAAAAAAAAGAAACACACATTCATGGGTTGGTGATTCTTTATTAGGTTTATCAGGTTTGACATTTGGGTTACTATTTAAGTGACTGTTTGTGGAAGGCGAAGACTGATTCAAGCGTGTGTGTTATTAAATTATTTATAGGACTTTTTATGAATATATATATTTTTTCCATGTGTTGTATTACGGTTTGATGTTTGCTTATAACTTGGGTTATTCCAGATGCTTACATGAATCAGGTAGAGTATAAAAGGAAGCCAGCTGAAAATAAAATTAAAATGAATTGATTTTAAAATCACATTATAGTTTGCAAAAAATATGTCATGTTTGACCTCTGACCTCACTTTTACAATCCTGCCTTTCCTTCAAGCTGACCCCACTCAAGAGACAGAGAATGAGCTGCACTGTAGTATAATATCATAGCTAATAAGCTAATACGCTCAAGCTATTCATGACCAGTTATTTACAAATCAATATCTATTATCCATGAGTTACTCCTACATGTTTGTGTAATCAAAATAAACATGTGTCCTGTTTTCAGGCAGTAGGCTAAACAAAGAAGTTTGTTAAAAAAGAATAACAAAACAGAATGAATATATAGAAAATTTTATACTATTTCTTTAAAAGTTAATATTGTCCAGAGCAGGAGTCGGCAACTCTGGGCACGCGTGCCAAGGATTAACTGATGCACGACCATAGCAGGACTGGCCATCGGGCATACTGGGCATTACAAATCTTTCAATGTGTGAAAGATATGTAATGATTTCTAAGATTCTAAGTTTTGGCTCAAACAAAGACAGTTTCATACTAAGTTATTCTAAACTTTAGGACATTAAAATTAAAAAAGTGAAACACAAAGAATAATTAAGACATGTTGTTTTGCTTTATTGGTTTTCTCAAGGTTGTTTTGAACCTCTCAGTCATTCTTTTGTCAGAATTTTATTGATTAGGGTGAGGGTGTCACCTTTTGGTTTGAGCCGTACAGATTAAACATTTATGATGATTATTTTTTATATAACAAAAAGTGATATGTAGATCAAAGTTCAAGTGGTATGGGACACATCATGGCAAGATAAGGTTAGTTACATCATGTTGTAACTAACAGTTACCGCTGGCCTCTCAAAATCAGCAGGTTCCTCTGAATGTCACGGGTTGCCGGGTCAAGTCGTGTGAGTTAGTTAGGAACCCAGGAAGCGGCAGCTCTGGTGCAAGTAACAAAAGAAAATACAAACAGCAATGGCGCGGGTGAACATGAAACAGGCAAACCTAAACGGGGCAAAACTAACAAAACAAGCCAGAAACGAAGATGCAGGGAGGTACGAGGAAATACACGGAAGATGGACGGAGGGAAGCAGAAGAACCAGCAACAAGGACGAGGGAACACACACTATAAATACACACACCAGTAATCAAGGGATGGGGAACAGGAGGGAAACACACCTGGGAGACATAACAGCTGACAAGGCAGGGGAAACATAAATAGAACACACTGACATCAGACAGAGACCTTCAAAGTAAAACAGGAAACACACCGACTGAACACAACACACACCAACTAAACACAGACTGGAGGACACCGACATCATCACATGAAACGTGAAACAGAAGAGTACAAAAACCCAAGATAACCAAAACCACAGAATAATAATAAACTTAACATAAACACGGAGTCACAGACTCTGGACCATGACACTGAAGTGATAATAAGTCTAAATAGATCACTTCTTTAATGTCATATAAGGTCAAACTTTCACAAAATGTATTTTATCTTTAAACTCTGCTTAAAATTCAACTGTCTTTGTTTGTATTTGCAACATTTAGGACAATCATTTGGATACAGTTCAGAATCACTTTAGGTTTTTTTTGTTTTTTTTTTACAGTGGTGTGTAAAAGTTTTTGCTCCTTTCTGATTTCCTAATTTTTGTATGTTTGTCACATTTAAATGTTTCAGATCATCAAACGAATTTAATATATATATATATAAATAATATTAATAAAAAATAAGAAAACACAAGAAATCACAAAATGCTGTTTTTAAAAAGTGATTTCTCTTTAAACTGGTTGGGCCACCTTTGGTAGCAACAACTGCACAGAAGTGTTTGCAATACCTGGCAATGAGTCTTTTACAGCACTGTGGAGGAATTTTGGCCCACTTATCTTTGCAGAATTGTTGTAATTGGGTTTTAGAGCATTAAACAGCCTTTTTAAAGTCGTGCCACAGCATCTTAATTGGATTCAGGTCAGGACTTCAGGTCATAGGTGGACTTTGTTTTTGGATCATTTTTGCTGCTGTAAAACTGAAGTGCACTTTAGTTTGAGGTTGCAAACATCTGGCCGGACATTCTCCTTCAGGATTTTTTGTTAGACAGCAGAATTCATGGTTTCATTTACCACAGCAAGTCCTACAGATCCTCAGGCAGGAAGACAGACCCAGACCATCACACTACCACCACCATATTTTACTATTGGTATGATGTTCATTTTCAGAAATGCTGTGTTACATTGATGCCAGATGTGATGGGACACACACCTTCCAAAAAGTTCAACTTTTGTCTCATCAGTTCAGAGTAGCTTTGATCACAGTGGGAAGGAAAAGCTTCCTTCCAGCACAAAGTAACCTGCAGCACAACCAGGCGCATCTGCTGTGAGTGGTTGGGGGTGACAGGACAAAGACACTGTGGAAGAGAGCCAGAGATTAATAATGACTAATGATTAAATGCAGAGTGTTGTATAAACACGTAGTGAGTGAAAAATGGTGAGTGAAGAAGAAACGCTCAGACCCCAGCAGCCTCGACCTGTTGCCGCATGACTAAGAGATAGTTCAGTGTCAAATATCTAAATCTCACATTATACAGTGGGGCAAAAAAGTATTTAGTCAGCCACCGATTGTGCAAGTTCCCCCACTTAAAATGATGACAGAGGTCAGTAATTTGCACCAGAGGTACACTTCAACTGTGAGAGACAGAATGTGAAAAAAAAATCCATGAATTCACATGGTAGGATTTGTAAAGAATTTATTCGTAAATCAGGGTGGAAAATAAGTATTTGGTCACCTCAAACCAGGAAAATCCCTGGCTCTCACAGACCTGTAACGTCTTCTGTAAGAAGCTTTTCTGTCCCCCACTCGTTACCTGTATGAATGGCACCTGTTTGACCTCATCATCTGTATAAAAGACACCTGTCCACAGCCTCAACCAGTCAGACTCCAAACTCCGCCATGGCCAAGACCAAAGAGCTTTCGAAGGACACCAGGAAAAGAATTGTAGACCTGCACCAGACTGGGAAGAGTGAATCTACAATAGGCAAGCAGCTTGGTGTGAAAAAATCAACTGTGGGAGCAATCATCAGAAAATGGAAGACATACAAGACCACTGATAATCTCCCTCGATCTGGGGCTCCACGCAAGATCTCATCCCGTGGGGTCAAAATGATCATGAGAACGATGAGCAAAGATCCCAGAACCACACGGGGGGACCTGGTGAATGACCTGCAGAGAGCTGGGACCAAAGTAACAAAGGTCACCATCAGTAACACACTACAACGGCAGGGAATCAAATCCCGCAGTGCCAGAGGTGTTCCGCTGCTGAAGCCAGTGCATGTCCAGGCCCGTCTGAAGTTTGCCAGAGAGCACATGGATGATACAGCAGAGGATTGGGAGAATGTCATGTGGTCAGATGAAACCAAAGTAGAACTTTTTGGTATAAACTCAACTCGTCGTGTTTGGAGGAAGAAGAATACTGAGTTGCATCCCAAGAACACCATACCTACTGTGAAGCATGGGGGTGGAAACATCATGCTATGGGGCTGTTTTTCTGCCAAAGGGACAGGACGACTGATCCGTGTTAAGGACAGAATGAATGGGGCCAAGTATCGTGAGATTTTGAGCCAAAACCTCCTTCCATCAGTGAGAACTTTGAAGATGAAACGAGGCTGGGTCTTCCAACATGACAATGATCCAAAACACACCGCCCGGGCAACAAAGGAGTGGCTCTGTAAGAAGCCTTTGAAAGTCCTGGAGTGGCCTAGCCAGTCTCCAGACCTCAACCCCATAGAAAATCTGTGGTGGGAGTTGAAAGTCCGTGTTGCTCGGCGACAGCCCCAAAACATCACTGCTCTTGAGAAGATCTGCATGGAGGAATGGGCCAAAATACCAGCTACTGTGTGTGCAAACCTGGTAAAGACCTATAGTAAACGTTTGACCTCTGTTATTGCCAACAAAGGTTATGTTACAAAGTATTGAGTTGTATTTTTGTTATTGACCAAATACTTATTTTCCACCCTGATTTACGAATAAATTCTTTACAAATCCTACCATGTGAATTCATGGATTTTTTTTTCACATTCTGTCTCTCACAGTTGAAGTGTACCTCTGGTGCAAATTACTGACCTCTGTCATCATTTTAAGTGGGGGAACTTGCACAATCGGTGGCTGACTAAATACTTTTTTGCCCCACTGTAGCTGACACAAAAATATTATGTCACATTTGACCCCTGATCTCACTTTTACATTTTGCATCTGCCTTACTGTCAAGTGAACCTCAATATGTGTCATATATAAAAAGCAAAATGTATTCATGGTAAGTTATTTACAAATAATGCCTATGACCCATTACCCTCTCCTACATTAAATATATATATATATATATATATATATATATATAGCCATGTATGTATGAAAAATTGAATATTGATTGTGACAGCATCATTTTACTTTAGTCATTGTAGTTTAGAAGTAATATTGCATGCACTTTGCTTATAGACAAAACTCTTATCAGAATTATATTCTTGAAAGACTCACATTGACAAGAATATAATTGCGATAACAGTTTTGTCTGTAAGAAATATATAAAATTCCCGCTCTCATCCTGCAGGCATTCTTTGTCCTTCAAGCTCGGGCCTTTACCAGAGGCCTGGGAGTTTGAGGGTCCTGCGCAGTATCTTTGCTGTTCCTAAGACTGCGCTCTTCAGGACAGAGATCTTGGATGTTGTTCCTGGGATGTGTTGGAGCCACTCGCCCAGCTTGGGGGTCACTGCACTGAGTGCTGTTATTAATGGGACCACTGTTACCTTCACCCTCGACATCTTGTCTTAGCTCTTGGTACTTATTAAGCTTCACATATTCCTTTTTCCTGATGTTGATATCGCTCAGTATAGCTCCATCTACTAGTTACTACTATGTTGAGTTGGTTAGGCATCACCTTCCCTTGGCCTGGAAGATATCCGGACTTCCAGGCAATACTGGGTATAGATGTTGCTGTTTACTATGCCAGCCACTTGGTTATGGCGTTCCATATATGCACCCTGCTGTTATGTGCTGGATCATCTCAGGCTCATCTTTACACAGCTTGCACTTGGGGTCTTGCCTGGTGTGGTAGTCCCCAGCCTCCATCGATCTTGGTCTTTGTTTCTGTGCTGCCATCATTAGTGCCTCTGTGCTGTCTTTCAGTCCAGAGGACTGTCCTTCCATGATGGTTCCTCTTCTTGCTCCTCATCCATCTTAGCTTTCTGCTGACTGAGGTATTCACTAAGTGGGGAATTTATATATGAATTCTACATGATTAATATTAATAAAAAGTAAATAAATATGCGTTAAAACGAAACTTTTATCAAATAAATCTTTTTGATACCTTGTTGCACATAAAAAGCCTTCACAGATAATAGCAATAATAAGAGTGGTAATAATTATAACAACGCAAACCTTTCAACATCTCTGCAACACTTAGACAGTAAGATGTTATGTTAAACATAAAAACAAACCAACAGAAGTCAAAAGTAAATAAAAGACTAAAATTAAGCACCTTGGATAGCAGTAGTAAAATTAATGACTAAGATATGATTCTATAGCAATAAAAAGTATATCAGAGCTCAAGAACAGAAGATGGGGAAGTTGCTATCTCTACAGTCCAGAGTCTATCTGGCTATATCTCAAAGCTACAATAAAACATTTGTGATAACTAAATGAGGTGCCAAGAATAAAAATTGTGTAACAATGTAATAAAAAGGAAAAATATTGCTGTTAAATAGATCGGCTAGACTCGAAAAATATCAGTTGTTCTGTTTTTGAGCCACAATGAAGAAGCTGTTGTGGGTCTTTTGTCTGAACATTTTTTGTCTCCGTGGTTGTCAGAGCAGTGAGGTGAATGGAAGAGAGGACTTTATACTTCTTGCAGGGCCTCTGACAAAGCAGGTGGTCAGAAGCTCAGACAGAAGCGTAAATGATGACTTTGACTGCAGTCATCCCGTTCCTCCTGGCTCTAAGCAGTACTTTGAGTACCTGCAGAGCAGAGGGGTGACCCACTTCAAAGTACCGCTGTCATGGGCTCAATTTCTTCCTACAGGCCACCCCAGCCAGCCCCAGCAGGCTGTGGTTAGATGTTACCAGACCCTGCTGAAACAGCTGCTGGAAGCAGGTCTTCAGCCTCTGGTCATCCTTCATGGATGGACAGTTCCAGAGTCTCTGCAATCAAGGTATGGAGGCTGGGAGAGCCAGGAGCTGGCACAGATGTTTCAGCGGTATGCAGAGTTTGCCTTCCAAGAGTTTGCACCACTTGCACACTCATGGGTGACACTGGATGGTGTTTGGCATGACGGGCAGCCTGCACATGCTCCCAGTTTTCTGCAGAACATCCTTCAACTCAACAAGAACATTTACCAGATGTACCATCAGCGCTTTACTGACAAAGGTGAATCAAATTAACAGGAAAAAGTGAAGATTAAAGACAAAAGAACACGACTAAATTTATGCTTTTCAGAATTATTTACTAGTCAATACTTGTTCTTATTTCTCTGAGGCTTGAGTTTACTTAAGGTTTCATTTATATGTAAGTGTCTTGAGAAATCACCTGTAAAAATAAATTTCCATCAGTGTATAACCAAACTAAGTTAATAAAATCTTTCAGCACGTTCAGCAGTTCCAAACAGTAAAAGTGCCTTTCATGCTTGCATATTTACAGGCAGACGTCTGTCACTTGGACTAAAAACTAAAGATGTGGCTTCTCTCTCCAACATTAAAGCTTCAACAAGTGTAAGTTTTTTCTTTTCTTTTATCTATACATATCTTTTAAACACTAATATATGTATAGTCAGAATTTCACCTCCTTGCATGATTTTTATTTAGGATCCTAATAATATTTTTGGTTGTTGATATTATTTTGATAATCGGCAATGAAATATTTTATATTTACAATAAGCTCCAGTTATTCTTTTTATTTTGGTTTTGTTGAAGGCATTCAACAACAAGAACAGCAGCACTAACGTACCTGAGGTTAATTATTCCCAATGGAAATTTTAATCATTTTCTCATAATCTGGAACTACTGACTGTTGTTATATGGATTTTATATGGATTGGTCATATAATTATATACTTTTTGATTGTTTGTTTTTTGGTTTGTTTAGAATATGACAGATTTGGTTTTTTATGTCATGTTGAGTGCTGTGTGGTAGGCAGGATGTAGGACCCAATTTCAGGACCAAAACCTCAAACTAGAAAACTAGAAATAAACTGGACACACTTGAATCTAAAAACTAAGAAACACAAACTCAGAAAATAAACAAGGACTGGGAATTACAATTTCCTCAAGAACACAGAGGAGAAAAACCACACAGCACGGTGACGGTACAACGCAACACTGACAGAGAGAAACACAGGGCTTAAATACACTGAAGGATGACGAAGGAATGAGACACAGGAGGAGAGCACAGCTGTGTCTTGTCAGCAAACATGGCGCGACCAAGGGGAAGCAAAAGTAGAAACACTGACAAGAGACAAGGGACTGTCAAAGTAAAACAGGAAACATGAGACAGTTAACAAAGACGCAGACTAGACACTATGACGTGGAAACACAACAGACCAAACAGAGGCAAGACCAAGACAACAAATACAGAATAAGTCAAGAGTATAATAATACTGGGCTAGGAAATATAAAATACACAAAGAACCTAACAAATAAACAAGACTCAAGAGAGAATCCAAACAAGGAGTTAAACAGGGACTACAGGACACTCAACACAACATAACTAAGACTACCAGTGAATCAGAACATAAACCATACTACAAAATATTACCAAAACACAAGAAACTCAAAATGCTGGGTCATACTGACCCTGAACCGTGACATTCAATTTATTTCAATGATGCCAATGAAAACAAAGAATAAGTCACTTTAATCACCTTAAAATTTCTAAAAAATGATGAAGTAATGGTTCAAAAAAGTCCCATCTCAGAATGATGTGACAACCTGATGTTGTGTATCTCCTGCTTGGAACAGATGGACTTCTTGTCAGTGCACATTGACTACAACTGTGCCATCTCTTCAGAGTTTGAAAATGAACTGAGTAACTTACAGGTACAATAAAAATTATAAGATGTTTATTTAAATGTTGCATTTAACATTTTGCTGATACAGCAAAGCTACATATGTTTCATTTTATGTTGTAGATTTTGAGCAGGAACTTGCCTATCCTGATTTACAAGACGAGTGCTCATGATTGTTCTCCCAATGATTACCAGCTTCTTGGAGATTTCCTAAATGGTAAATGTCATGACAGCTTTTTGACTTTCCAAATTTAAGATATTAATAATCATTTCCCATAACAGAAACAAGAACAATACCTAATTTTATGAATGTGGAGCTGTATATGTAATACTACTTTCTGGTAGCTGTTGTAGTAGAGATTTGTGTTGTGACATACGTACTCATGGTGCCTAATACACCAGTTAAATATTTCTGTGACTATAATACCACTTATTATTGTGTACAGTGTACATCCTTTCAAAAAACAGCTATCTGAAGATATTACGGGATGGCAGAATAAAGAAAAACCAAAGGCCACAACATCTGGGCAAATCCTCTGGTGTTGTTAACCAAACAGAATACATTAAGATAAAGTTCTAAATCTTGGGAGTGTTATCATGTCATGAAATCTTCTTGTTATGGGCCAGTGATGTTATATAAGGCACCCATAGACTTAGCACACACTTACGATGTTTTCAGTAATAGTGAGTACATATTGTTACAATAACATATATCAGAACTATATCAGAACTGAACTTAAAACAATTCATATTTCTTGAACACAACACAGTCTTGATGGACAATGGCCTGAATATTGTGGGATGTGACATGAAGGACATGTTAGGCAAGCTGGACACGGAAGATGCTCTTGTCAAGTAAGAGTTCATTTTCTGATTTATATGTACTGGAATTCTGTTTTTTTTTTCTTATTTGATTAAAAATTTGCTTATATTTTTCATGTCTCTCTTTTTCCAAAAGTCATGGCATTTCACACCACACAAAGATGACAGGGTTAAGAAACAGTTATCAGACTGTGTGGGATAAATTTAAGTCCCAGACCACAGCAGAACGAGATCTTTTCCTTCAGAAATCATTCCCCTCTGGCTTCCAGTGGGCCACCTCCAGCGTATCCTTTAAGACTGAAGGTGGCTGGTCAGAAGGCGGGAAAGGAGAGACTATTTGGGACCGGTTTGGTCATGAGGGCTTAGCCTTTGCAAATCAGACAGCTGACCTAGCTTGCGACAGTTACCGTAAGGTAGATTATGATGTCTACCTTCTGCGAGGTCTTCAGGTCGACACCTACCAGTTTTCCATCTCTTGGGCCCGTATTTTCCCCACGGGGTACCGACAGAGCCAATCAGAAAAAGGAGCTCAATACTATGACCAGCTGATAAATGCTCTCATTGCATCTGGCATACAACCCATTGTCACTCTGTACCACTGGGATCTGCCTCAAGCACTCCAGAATTATGGTGGATGGACCAATGCCTCCATTGTAGAGGCCTTCAAAGACTATGCAGACTTCTGCTTCTCCAGGTTTGGAGACAGAGTCAAGATCTGGAACACATTCAATAGTCCCTGGGTAGTGAGCCATGCTGGGTATGGTACTGGTGTGCATGCCCCAGGAGTAAAGGACTATGTGGAATCTTCCTATCAGGTGACAGTGATGTTATTAGAATACTGTAATTACACACTTTATTATAAGTGCTATCATTGCACTAATGTACTTAACATTTGAATTTGCATTATCAGGTCACTCACAATATTCTCAGGTCCCATGCCGAGGCCTGGCATGTCTATAATGACAATTACAGGAAAACACAAGGAGGAAAAGTGGGCATTGCCTTGAACTCTGACTGGGCTGAGCCCAGTGACCCTGCCAAGCCTGAAGATGTAGCAGCTGCAGACCGTTACCTGCAGTTTATGCTGGGCTGGTTTGCACATCCCATATTTGTAGATGGAGATTATCCTGCAATACTCAAAGATCAGGTAGAACAGAAGAAAACCGCATGCTCTGACTCTGTACCAGCAAAGCTCCCAGTTTTCACTCCCACAGAGAGCCAGAGGATACTTGGTACTGCTGACTTTTTTGGTTTAAATCACTATACTTCTCGGCTGGTCAGCAACAGTAATGGTGGGTGCACCCCCGGTCCTGATGGTGTTGGTGACTTCCATGCAACTGTGGACCCCACATGGAGTCCCACAGCTTCTGACTGGATCTATTCTGTTCCTTGGGGACTTAGAAGGCTCCTGAACTACATTTCAAAAGAATACCTGAATGTTAACAAATTACCTATATACATAACAGGAAATGGGATGCCAACAGATTACAGTGTTGACAATCTCACTGACACCAGCAGAATGGACTATATGAGAAGTTACATCAATGAGGCTCTGAAAGGTTAGTGTTGGGGATTTTCCTGATCTGAAGTCATTTTTTTAGAGAGAGAGTTAAAATAATTCAAATATTAATTTTGTTTTTGTTTGTTCATTTTGTAGCAACACTCACAGATGGAGTAGATGTGCAGCGATTCACAGTGCAGTCAGTTATGGATGGATTTGAGGCAAACCAAGGCTACAGCCAAAGATTTGGTCTTCACTATGTCAGCTTTGAAGTCGGATCCAGACCAAGGACCCCAAAGCAATCTGCATATTTGTACTCTGAGATTATCGAGCAAAATGGTTTCACTACACAAAAAAGTAAAAAGTTTAAAGCTGCAGAAAGGCTATTAACTCGACGTTTAGCTGCTTTACCACCCTCAGAAGTTCCATCTCAGGCAAAGGTAGTTTGGGAGAAATTCTCTTCACAGTCAAATTTTCATAGAAAATTTTACCATTATGGCACTTTTCCTGAGGGCTTCAGTTGGGGAATTTCTTCTTCGGCCTACCAAATTGAAGGTGGCTGGAATGCTGATGGCAAAGGTCCTAGTATATGGGATACATTCACGCAGACAACTGACACTATTCCTGATAAAGCAAACGGCAATGTAGCCTGTGACAGTTACAACAGACTTAATGAAGATCTCTACATGCTGCGGGCTCTGAGGGTGAAGTCATACAGATTCTCTTTGTCCTGGTCCAGGATCTTTCCTGATGGCACACGTAAGTCCCTCAACCAGAAAGGTGTTGACTACTACAACAGACTCATTGATGGTCTTATAGCGTACAATATCAAACCCATGGTAACACTGTACCACTGGGACCTTCCTGAAGCTTTGCAAAAGGTCAATGGCTGGGAAAGTGCAGAGATGATTGACATTTTTAATGACTATTGCGACTTCTGCTTTGCTACTTTTGGTGACAGAGTGAAATTCTGGATAACCCTTAACCAGCCTCAGACAATTGCATGGTCTGGATATGGACTTGGAAATATGCCACCAAATGTTGTGGACCCAGGATATAGACCATACATAGTTGCACACAACCTCATTAAAGCCCATGCCAAGGCCTACCATACATATGACGACAAATATCGTCAGTCTCAGGGTGGTCTAATATCCATTGCCCTCAACGCTGATTGGTTCGAACCTGCTGATGTCAACGTAGTCCGTGAAGTGGTAACTGCTGACCGGGCGATGCAGTTCCAACTGGGATGGTTTGCACATCCTATTTTTAAGAATGGTGACTATCCTGATGCACTGAAATGGCAAGTTGGGAACAAAAGCGAAATCCAAGGTCTTCCACAGTCAAGACTTCCTTCCTTTACTGAAGAAGAAAAGAACTCCATCAAGGGAACTGCTGACGTATTCTGTGTAAATCATTACACTACAAAGATTGTAAGCCATGTTACAGCTCGGCTTCAGCCTCACTCCTACGAATGGGACCGGGACATGAGAGAAGCAGAGGAACCTGATTCACCAACTACAGCCATTCCTAACCAAAAAGCTGTGGCCTGGGGCTTGAGGAGACTCCTCAACTGGATCAAGGAAGAGTATGGTGATCCAGAGATTTATATTACTGAGAATGGAGCAGCAGTAGAATGGGATGACTTCGAAAGAGTAATGTTTTACAAGGCCTATATCGATGAGGCTCTCAAAGGTGCTTTGATATAAAAATATTTCAGAAGATATTTAACATTTTCCACCACTGCCATGACTGGTTGTTCATTTATTTTGTATGTATGTGTTTGCATTTGTGGTTACATTACAGCCAATAACCTTGATGGTGTGCGGTTGCAAGGATACACAGCAACAGCCTTTATGGATTCTTTTGAGTGGCTGCACGGGTACAAATTTCTATTTGGGCTGCACCACGTGGACTTCACCAACCCAGATCGTCCAAGAACACCAAAGTACTCAGCTCATTACTATTACAACATCATAAAGAATAATGGTTTCCCCTTTCCAGATGATGAGAAGATGCTTTATGGTCACTTCCGTGAGGATTTCATGTGGAGCACTGCTTCATCGGCCTACCAAGTAACTTATACTTTTACTGCAATTTTACTTTTACGCAGTTAAGCAATAGTTGAGGAATGATTTGAAAACTGTCTTGCTTCCCTTGTTTTCATCTCTTTAAATTATTGTTTTGCATTTACTGTGTCCAGATTGAAGGAGGATGGAGGGCAGATGGAAAAGGTCTAAGCATCTGGGACAAGTTCACTCACAGTCCTTCCAAAATATTAAATGATGACAATGGGGACATAGCCTGTGACAGTTACAATAAAATAGAAGAGGATGTTGCGATATTAAAGCAGCTGAAAGTAAGCCATTATCGTTTCTCCTTATCCTGGCCGAGAGTCCTTCCTGATGGCACTATCAATAACATTAACGAGGCTGGAATCAACTACTACCAAAGACTTTTGGACGCACTGCATGCTGCAAATATCGAGCCACAGGTATGAATAATTCCTTTCTGGCAAACAGAAAATCTTTGTGCCAGAAAATATACATGGAAAGCAGATCAAGTCAGCAAGTACAGCCAATTTTCCTTTCCTTTCCTTTCAGGTTACTCTGTACCACTGGGATCTACCACAAGCTATAGAGGATTATGGAGGCTTTTTGAATGACAGCTTTGTTAAGCTTTTTAGGGACTATGCTGACCTCATGTTTGACCGTCTTGGTGACAAAGTTAAAATTTGGATCACCTTTAATGAGCCGCTCGTTATAGCCCGCCATGGATATGGCTTTGGAGACTTTGCCCCAGGTATGGTTTGAGCCAGTGGTTTCCAAATTTTTTTTTCTAGGCCCCCTCCCGGCACAAACACATGCTCCATCCACACACACACACATATTTTGTTTTCAAATTCCATTGCGGTTTATTTCACACCTCAAACTGTTTGTGAAGAATTAAACAAATAAATGTAAACTAATAAATTACAGGCAGCAATAAAATCAACTACTACCTCTTTTACACCACGTCCACACCTACACTGGTATTTTTGAAAACACAGCTTATTCTATGCATGTGCGCCTTTCGTCCACACGTAAACTGCATTTTGGGTCACTGAAAAAGTATATTTTTAAAAACTCCTACCATGGTGGAGATTTTTTTTATCAACATAAACAGAAAATCTCTGTTTTCAGAAATACCCGTGTACGTGTGGAGGTAGAAAAATAAACCATCTTTATGGTGTAATTATTTTATGTGTAGTTATTTTTTTTGGTCTTATTGTGTAAGAATATTCAACATTGCTATCAATACATTTTCCAAAAAATGCCTCTCTGTGCAAAATAGGTTTAAAAACATAAACAACTGTTGGATACTGTTTGTCCGTGATATGGATATGTGGTCAAGGTAAATATCTGACTATTTTGAAATAAGCTGTAATCTGTACAGCAGTTCTTCACATTTCTAAACCATAGTGACAACCCCCCACCCCAACAACAACAAAAAAACAGAGCATATAGGCAGCAAATGTGTCCATGTTTGTCCCCAGGAATCAGTTCAGGACCAGACAATCTTCCCTACATTGTTGGTCACAACCTGATTAAAGCTCACGCCGAGGCCTGGCATCTCTACAATGACAAGTACAGGGCCAAACAGAACGGCATAGTCTCCATCACAATCAGCTCTGACTGGTCCGAACCCAGAAATCCTTATAGACAGGAGGACTATGACGCTGCAAGACGTGTGGTGGAGGTATGCCAATTCCTTTCAGATTTATCAAAAGAAAAATTGACAACAGTTAATTTCAAGTGACTATTATGTTTCTCTTTGTGCAGTTCACTCTTGGCTGGTTTTCCCATCCCATATTTAATGGTGACTACAGTGAAATTATGAAGACAAGAATAAGAGACCGAAGTCTAGCTGCTGGTCTACCACAGTCTCGGTATTATGAAGGCTATTATTAAATTACAAAAAGCTAATTCTGTTCACAAGCGTTTTTCACTGACAACACTACTTCCATATGAACAGAATCAACTTTTTGGGATTTCCTTACCTGGATGATTGAGCATCCATCAAGACCCTATTATTAAATCTTTAAAAGTTTGTTTGTGATTTTCTAAGTAGCTCTATAGTATAATAAGTAAGTTTGGTTTCCCTTAAATTTCTCCAGGTTGCCTGAGTTTACTCAAGAGGAGATTAAGAGAATTAAGGGCACTCATGACTTCTTTGGATTGAACCACTACACATCTGCCCTGGCATTTCCTGTGGACCATGGAAATACTGCAAGCCTTGAGGCAGACATGTAAGAAGTTAACATTTGAAAAACAACTGTCTTCTGGAACTAATTCTTCTGAACAGCTTTGCTTCTTTATTCTGTAATTTAACAAATTTTGCCCTCCGCAGTGGTGCGGCGACAGTTCCTGATCCCACTTGGTTGGATTCAGCCTCCGTCTGGCTAAAGGTTGCACCATTTGGTATCCGCAGATTGCTGAACTTCATCAAAAATGAATATGGAAATCCACCAATTATTGTCACTGAGAATGGAGTCTCAGAGCAGGGACCTATTGATCTAAATGATGTTCACAGAATCTACTACTATGAACAGTACATTAACCAGGTGTTGAAAGGTATCAAAAACCTCTGTTTATAAAAAAAAAATCTAAAGCCAGGAATGTCCTGGAGAGGAAAATAACATAATCATGTTTTGTGTGTAATATGGATGTTTTAAAATAGACTCTGAATTTCAAGTATATGAAGGTACGTATTTTCTCTTCACAGCTTACTTGCTTGATGGTGTGGATGTGCGTGGTTACACAGCGTGGTCACTGTTGGACAACCTAGAGTGGGCTTCTGGCTTTTCACAGAGATTTGGTCTGTTCTACGTTAATCGCTCAGACCCTAATCTTGCTCGAGTGCCTAAGAGCTCTGTAAACTTCTACACCAAAGTCATAAAGT